>NC_090871.1:3856334-3873834 GCF_036669935.1 Montipora foliosa
AAAAAAATTGTGTAAATAACTATCTCATTTGAAATAAAGTTTTCCTACCTCAAATGTGTGACGAACTTGTCTCTTGTGCCAAGTTTAGAGCCATTCTGGCGACGTTTAGTGAAGTTATCCGGAAACGGTTACTAAAAGAATAGTAGAAAGAATAAGAACAGTAACCGTTTCCGGATAACTTCACTAAACGTCGTCAGAATGGCTCTAAACTCGGCACAAGAGACAAGTTCGTCACACATTTGAGGTAGGAAAACTTTATTTCAAATGAGATAGTTCTTTACACAATTTTTTTACGATCGGTGATTTTCCCATACAATTCTCTATATACTCAAGCTGTCGCATACACCACCTATTTTCAGCTTGGGGAACCTGTGTGATGATCAAATTTTGTCTGGGGCTCCCAGGGTGCCCATAGTTACCCGCGCAAAGGCTGGAGCCAACCTCGTTTCCAGGTTCTCTCTTCTTTGCTCCGTTAAATTTTGGACAAGGGAGGCAGAGAAAAGCTAGAAAAGCTAGAGCAGCATGGCTGCCGAGGTCATGCCCATAGCTTCCCACAAATGCATTGATCTGATGAAAAGGATAGCCAGTCAAGGTTATAGTGATGCGATTTAGTAAGTTATATTAGATGTCAAACTAACTAACCTTTTTTTGTTTTTGTATTAAAACAGACCAGAGATCGATGTGGTACATATCAGTCTTAAACTTTTTTTTGTACTAAGCTTACATTATTGCAATTTTCTTTTGCTGCTAATATAACCTTTATTTAAAGAGGGTAACACCTATTACTATAAAAGTATTCTCCCTAGTGGTCCTCTAAAAACAAAAACAGTGAATAGAAATTACAACAATTAAGATAAAAGCCTATAGATAAGAAAAATGGAGAATCTATTTACAAAGATATTTACAATGATATTAAAAAAATTTTAAAAATCAGAATAGCTTTTTAACTTTAAAATTATCCACCGTATAAATTAGGGCAGTGTTATTAATTAGTGTAGATTTCATGGAGTTAAAAGAAGCCGTTGGGTTTAGGTTAAGAGCATTGAGGTCTTTTATGGTGGGATAAAAGATTGTTCTTCTCATTGCTTCGGTTCTTGGTTTCGGTAAACGGTATGATGTTTTAGCTCTTGTGGATAATTGTGCTCAAAACGGAAGTTGTCCAAAATTGCAGTAAGGTATTCTGGTGCTCTTCCATCAATAACTTTCTTTAAAAGACCGAGTTTTTTGATCTTAAACATTTGATCGATTGGCAGCCACTTAAGCTTTTGCAAATTATCAAAAGATCGTGCATCCCAAGGACTGTCCAAAATTAATTAATATGATGCATGTTATAATGGAAAGAAATCGTAGCAAGCTCTACTGATTTAGAGAACTTCTAAACAATGTAAATATCAATACTATTTTTGACATGATTACTGTTGGCAATTTTTAGGAGCCAGTGTGGCCCAGTGGCCCAATGCTGTTTAAAATGGGTGTTGAGGCTTAATAAGTAAGCACTATTTGAGATGCCGCTTACACATAGATCGGAACAGTACTCATTCGAAATAGTATTTTTAGGGTAGTCCATTTGGGTAGTCCATGGACTGGGGGTCAGTGTTTTGTCCACCACCCTTGCCTTGAGATGCGGAGATCCCAGGGGGAAGAACCTCTCAAACCACTCGTTGAATATTTGATCCTGGTAGTCCCTGGTTCCTAGTATATAGCCAACTGGTTTGCCTCCGGCCAGTTGGGATTCTTAACAGACTGTTGTTGTTGTTTATAATTCTTTTCTGTTGTTTCGTTGTGTTTCATTGGCCCTGAAAAGCCCCAATGGGGAGTGGTCATTTGAGAATGTATGTATGTACTGTATCCTGTATTAAATTCCTGTGTGTCCAACCAATTAAGCTTAAATCAGTATTAATTCGATGACAAATAATATACCAGTCAATGTCAGCTAATATTGACAAGCGATAGCCAATCCATGAATCCACTTGGCTTTCATTGACTTTCAACATCTATTGCTAGTTTTATATGTTACTTGAATATTTGCAAGTTTTGTCCTGTCAGTGATAACAGGCCAATGAAAGTAGGTGGATTGTGTGGACTGGTACTGCTACGACTCAAAAGATAAGCACAAGTATATTGTGCAACTATTATATATAGATAAATAAAGTAAAGACGCAAGGCAAAGTTTAGCTGTCCCTACTCCAAGTTTCACGCTGCTTGGCGATCTCCAGGCAACTGACAGGTCAATTTTATTATCAGTGCCTCTAAACAAAGGTAACATTTAAAATCATGGTGTTGTATTACATGATGACATTTGACTAAACAGTTCAAAGTGTCTATTGAGAATGTTCTTTGTGCAACCTTTCATAATCATTAGCTTTTCTTCCTGGCATAGACTGCAGTTTCTTTTTCCGTTTCTGCATGCTGGTATTTGAACATTCTCAATAGATGCTCTGAACTGTGTAGTAAATGTCATCATGTAATATAACTCCTTTATTTTAGATGTTGCCTTTGTTTTTTATGTGCTGATAATAAATTTGACCTTTCAGTTGCCTGAAGTTTGCCAAGCGGCGTGAAACTCAGAGTAGGTAAAGTTTAGCTGACGCTAGTAGCGACACTTTGTTTTTGCTCTACCAGTAGGCTTACCAAACGAAGAACTCTCATTAGAAGGATCCAGTGAAGGATTCAATGTTCGCTCGAGAAATTGTAGATAAGTGTTTATGGGAAAATCGAAAAGAACAAACTTCTGAAAGGTCTGACAAATTTAATGTGATGTTTCGGATGTTCGGCCTTCGTAAGATTACAGTGCTAGTAGCTAGCACGTTTAACACAAATATAAGGAACCCATACAGCTGGCACTGTGGGTCTAAACCAGTCAGTTAAAGGAAAACTTAATGTGGTGATCATGATGTATCCTGTTTAAATAGGTTTTCAGAGTAACATAAGGACAAGCATGTTATTCTTTCTGTCACTTATGAAATCACAACAGGTGAAATTTTACATTGTTGCCTATGTAGGACATTTTTTCTATTTTCATGTTTGCACATGATATGAATCCTTAGAGATGGGAAACAAACAAAGTTCCAGAAGAAGGGAAAGTCAGGCAGTACGTCCCAGCCTGGGAGCATCAGTCAATCCTTCACTTACACCAGATGCCATTAATTCACTGGCAGACTGTTTGAACAAACTACCTGTTGTTCTTGATCAAAGTGTCAGGGAAGAGTTGATTCGTCGTGTAGAACTTGTTCAGACTGGAGATACTGTTCAGGTTCTCCTCAGAAAAGGACAGGACCCAACTGGAATCTATGTGCTTGTGTCTGGAAATGTAAATGTTGTAAGTGAAAACCAAAAGTTTGTCTTGCGAAAGATCAAAAAAGGGGATTGTTTTGGTGAAGTATCTGTGCTGTTTAACACAAAGTGTACAGCTGAAGTCAGGACTGTTGATAGGTAAGGTCAGGAACCAATAATCTGGCGTTTCATTAAGTTTTAAAGTAGAAGGGACCTTGTGATAGAGTAAGCGGGCTCCTGTATAAATACAAGTACAAGGAAAGGTTATGTTTATACAAACGTTGGCCGTGTAGCACTTATATTTTAAACAGAGTTAACTGAATAGAGTGTAATGTGAAGTGCTAGATTTCTATCCCATATGAACCATGTGGCTCATACGGGATAGAAATCTGGCACTTCACCATGTGGTTCATATGGGATAGAAATCTAGCACTTCACATTACACTCTATTCAGTTAACTCTGCTTTATAAAACATAAGTGCTACACGGTCAACGTTTGTATAAACGTAACCTTTCCTTGTACTTGTACATGTTCATTACCGTGATTTTAACATCTTCATGCAGTTCCCATGTCCTGCTTCCGTCTGAAGTTGTAGCTCAGTCGGTTGAGCGGCAGAGATCTAACCCGAAGGTGGTGGGTTCAATTCCCACCCTGGTCAGAGTTTTTCTCTGTCCTTGTGTGGGCCCATTTCCATCAGTAGGGCTTAAACGCTCACATGGTTCATATGGGATAGAAATCTAGCACTTCACATTACACTCTATTCAGTTAACCCCGTATAAATAGTCTGGCTTTTGATCGTGAGACCTCCTTTGAGCAAAGGCGGGTACTGCAGCGTAGACGGGTGCTAGTACCCCAGGGTCTCAGCTTCTAATAAAACCCATAAATACTACCCCCCTTAGTTTGTTTAATAAGTTGCTTTCTTTTACTGTTGTTTGCAAATGGTTTGGTGTTCTGGTCATCTAGGGAAGGGAAGATAGACCTTGTGGCCTCCAGCTGAACTGACATTTTCCTCAGTATGGAATGTACATGTAGCTGACTGGTCTGGTCCTTTCCTGGGAAAAGTTTTCACCTTCACAATGGTTGTCATCATTATCATTGTCAAAGCAGTTATTCTACAAGGGCGCACTGGATATGAGGTGATAGATGACCAACAAGGTGCATAGCGCTGAGTTGGTTATAATCATTTTATATCCAGCAAGCCTGAGTAGAATAAAAATTCCAGGATCAACAACTCTTCTGTGTTAATTTTATTTATCTTCCTTGGTCAATTCTGGTCCAAAATGGCTTTTGTCGGTCATTTTTTTCTCAGAGCTGCAAAAAATTAATGTTTTCAGCTCACTTTATTGCTGATGCGTTCCTTGACCATACTACGACTGTAGGTACAGCACGTATATGAAATGATAGCCAGACTGTCTGGTAAGCCAATGAAAATGCTGGAAATCTGACATACCTGGTTCAGTTTTTAATAATTGACCTTAACATTTAGGCTGTGCATGTCCCATTGTTCATAATTTCTCATTTTAAGCATTTGCATAATGCATACAATTGAGACTCCTGTCCTTATACAATGTATATCAGTGTATTGCAACTGTGCCTATTCATTACCTGAATCTGAAAAAAAGCCAAAAATATATCACCAGTGTGCAGCTACTGCCAACTTAACCCATTGACTCCCAGTGGTTCCCCATTGACGAGTAAAATCGTCTGGCATTAGACAGAGTAAAATACTAAGTCTGGCCAGTTTAGGTCGGTTTGGACGTCAAAGGGTTAATTAATGGCGACATAGTTTTTCAGTGAGTGATTAAGGCTTTGAGCAAAATATTAATGAAGTTGAACCTCTCTTTGTTTTTTCTTACTGGAACTCAATAACAAGGTGTGCCATGCTGTTTTTGAACACCTCTGATGCTCGTCAGCTGTTGAAATTTCCCAGTGAACTAACTCTTCTGCAGTGGTTTCAGCAAAGGTTAGCACTGTTACTTACTGGACTTGTTCAGTACATTTTATAAAACACAGCTGTAACCTGAGCTATTAATAATAATATTATTATTAAAAGCAAGTGTTATATAATACAATATGATCTAGAGAACTGTGTTTTTCAGGCCTCAGTGGTTCGAAGGCTTATTAAGGGTCTTAATTGACAAACTGTGAGCCAGCGAGCCATGCAAGTGTGGCATTTATTAATAAATCTAAGCACCCATTTCAAATGGCGCTGATAAACAGTATGCTTATATTTATTAAAGTCTAAGCACCCATTTTAAAACGTCAATAACTGTGTGCCTCGCGTGTTGACTTGCATGGCTCCCTGGCTTGTATATTGTAGTAGAACCTCACTTAATACACTGTAAGAGGGGTAGCCAAGGACCAGATGTCTTAAAATTATTTTGTCAGAATTCCCAAAATGGTTTCAAAGCTCGTTTAGAGAGTGTGCACTGGGGCCGTGCGGATAGGGTTGCCACCCCCCCCCCCCCCCCCCCGGCCCACTTTTCTCCTACGGTGTTGTTTTCTCCTAAACCTCTCGTCTCACACTTCTGTGGTCCATCCCAAAACCTAGGTCCAGCCACTTTCAAACGTACTCTGTGGACCCTGGTTTGTAGCTCCTCCTACAAAATATTTAATATATCTGTTGGGCTGTACTAGCCAAGGAGAATCTCAGATCTGTAGAAATTCCTAGGTGGCTCTCTTTTGCCTCTTTGGAAAGTTCTAGCAATCATTATGGGCCTGGTTAAGAACTTTACATTATGTAGTCGTCCATTTTTTTTGTAAATTTTAGGGGATGTTTGCTTTAAAAGGGGAGTAGTTTTATCAAACAAGTTGATAAAGGCAAATTAACCACCATTAAAATATTTGCGAGCAGACGTTTCCACAAGTTGGAATGCATTTGTATTATTATGTACTTATTATGATGATGATGACATTTGATTGTTTTTTTAAAATTAATTTTTATTATTTTGTTATTGTATTGTTACACAGTCATTGCTGGCGAGCCTTAGCAAGGCAGTATACTATTCTTGACATTAGCCAAAAAAATCAAAATTTGAATGTAAGATCAGAAGCATGCGCAGTCGATTGTGGTGGGTCATGTCTATTATCTGGGGTATTGATACCCGAAATAACGTAACATAATGGTTTTCAGACCTCCTTGATATTAAAGGCTTTGCTGGCCACCTTTGGCATTCTATTTTCAATTGATATTTGCCAATGATCCTGTAAGCATATAAATATGTTAGGTCGAGTTTGTGGCCTTGTTACATGTATTAACTGTTTTTCTCACTTAAGATCTCCAAAATATTGAAATCAGGTTGGAGGGGACTGGAAAAGAGTGGGTTGTCATGGGAACCAATTTCTTTATAGCCGTAGGTGTGTTACCTGTTTAACTATTACTTTCAATGGGCTCTGCTGCAAATTGACCGAGATAGCTCAATTTATATACTTGATGTAATTTTGCTTTGAGTGAATGACGTCATCAGTCCTGTTATTAGCAAATTATTTTACACAATTTTCAAACTTAAATATCTCTGGAACCAATGCAGATATTTTCAAGTGGTATAAAACAGCATGTCTAATCTTTCTTGGTATTCTATATGATAAACCTAAAAATTCAAGGGATAAAAATTTGATCATAGTCACTATAGCACTTTAAGTGTTCCAGCTGCCTTGGTTGATGTAATTTTGTTTTTAATGATTTTTTGCAGGAGATATTTTGACACCAGTAGACTCTTTGATAACCTCCAGTTGTCAAGAGAGATTGCCAAGGATGTGTTACAGAAGGCAAGTTTTTTCTATAATTGTAAAATTGTGAATTTTGAGGAGGACAGCAGCTTTATAGTGTCTGTAAGATGTTTGGAGACAGTAATAATCATTACTCTGCACGTAATGACTGTTATTGGTATGATGTATTTCAAAGATGTTCATCTCCCAGTTTCCAGAAAGTTTTCTTTCAGACGCTTTTTGGAAAAGATTGAGCTATAAGTTAGAATGACAGCTTAAGGGTAGTATTTAAGGGGCCTTACTGAACGTTTGAGAATTTAAGGCCGGAGTTGGGAAATTCTGAAAAAGCATTGTTACAGTACAAGAAAAGTAGGAGAAAAAGAATGTTATAATTTGTGAACAATAAAACATGGGGAAAAATTCAAGCATAAGTGCCATTTTGCCCTTGGGATTTGTATAATGGGTATAAACACAGTTATTCTAAAAAATGCTGGTGGTAAATCTATTGGCGGAAGAATTAATTCTTGTGAACTGAAATGCTAGCAAAATTCACACTCAGAAGAAATTTCCCAACCTTTGCCTCAAAACTTACATGGGCTGTCCCTAATGACATTAATAACAGTACATATTAAATTTTATACAGCACATAAATTATACAAGTAAACAACATCGTCGCTCTTTGGAGGTTGGGTGCCTGAAACATCCTGGAGCTTCCACTATTGGCAGCCAGCTCCAAGATGGAGACTGCACCGATGGCTGGCAAAACCTGACAACCCAGCCATGAGCCCCCATGCCCCCGAGAAGAATGGGCACCCGTCACACTGACACACAGTGGAAAGCAGAGGGTGGGGAGGGAGGGAAAAATAAAAAAAAAATTAAAATTAAAATTAAAAAAAAAAAAAAAAAAAAAAACCGCTAAACGCTCCACACAATGCTCCTACTTCCCGCCACACTGATAAATAAGCGATACAGCCCAAAGCACGAGGTATTCCATGCATGCGCCAGTATACTACAACCACTGACCAATAGGCTGCAGTCGCTCCTAGTTGTTTACTTTGTTAAACTTTGTTTAACCTCATTTATAAATTATTGATATATAATATTTCCAGTCACCTTTGCTGCTTAACTGGAGAACAGAAGCTTTGGAAGCTGTGGTCAACACTTTTAAACTTGGTAATTTTATGTGTGTTTGTTTTGAGTGTACTTACTAGGAACTATTTTCTGAGAATAATATTATTATAATGGTCTTTTAAATGTTTGGTTTCCCTATGTCATATATTTAGGTATGGACTTATTTTTTCTGCAGATGTTATTGCGCTTTATCCTGCCCACAGTTTAATTTTTAAGGAAGGCTGGAAAGGAGAGGAAATGTTTATTTTAATTCATGGACAGTAAGTTTGAATTAATTGGTCATAAGCCCACCACATCCCTGTAAATTAAGATGAGTAATTGAATATGCACATTTTACAATGATAATTTTTTTTCTTTTTACTTTTGATTAGAATTTTAAATAAAAATGTAAATAGATCATTGTTTTTCCACAGGATTACCTTCTTCACAGGTGATCAGGAGCTTGCTACATTTGTAGCAGGGGAAAGAGGCTTCTCTTTTGGTGAAGAAGGTAATTATAATCAAGTGATAGTTCATTGTAGGTAAAGTGCTTTTCATTTGTAATTATCCCAAGAATCTTTGCACAGTTATTCATCATCTCATAAGAATTTGTAGCCAAATTGTGGCAGTGGGATAAATAGGCAGCTTTCTATGCTGTGGCACAACTTAGACAGCATAAAATTTGTCAAAAAATTAGCAACATAACAAAACACTTTCAGAAGTCACTGTGAACAGTTTTCCCAGGAACACATTATTTTCAATTGATATATTGCTTGACATTTTTTTTATTTTAAAAAGTATTATTTTAAAAGTAAAATTACTTATTTGTCTGGGAATGAGTTAGAGCAGCTGATGGTCTTCATTATGGATGTTTTTTAGATGTTTCAAGCTTTGATTATTAAATTTATTGTTATTTTAAATTTTACAATTAATTTTATTTTCCACTTTTCTTTGGTTTTCCCCTCCCATCAAAAATAAAAAAATTCATTGATTTGATTTACAGTCTCCATAGTCAGTTGAGCTCCTGTGACGTGCTACTTATGCTGGAGATGACACATGACACACTACAGAGATGTCAATAATCTGATGATTTTTCTTTTCAGCCGGACAATCCACTCCCCCCCCCCTCCACCTCCATCCCCAGTGATCAAGACACCCACTCCCCCCCACCCCCCCCACCCCCCCCCCAAAAAAAAAATGCACACCCACCCATCCCTTCAGCACAATTTCTTTCTAAATCAAATTGATTGATCACTCACGAGGTGGCAATATTAGCTCGAGCTGTAAAATCGTGGGAAAACAGGGCACTTAAGTTGAAAAGTTTTATTGTTAAACAGTGATCCAGTCAGACAGTCGGTTATATGGCCATGATAACAAAGCCAAAATTCAGTAAGGAAAGGTGGAATGAGTTGCTGATAGAAAATAATTGAAATTTAACTTGGGCATGCGATTTGAGCCTACAATGGAGCAAAGTCTTTAAAGGATTCAAAACCGAATGTTTCCGGCAGCTTTGATGACCTATTCGGGAGATTCGTTCTGTATGTGGGAGATTACCGGGTAATCCAGGAGAGTTGGCACAATCACTAAGTGATTATTTAATGGTGTATTTTAACATGCAGGGTTTTTCACAGGAACAGAAAGAAGATCCACTGTTAGGTAGGCTAAATGTGGTATTAACCAGCTCTCAATAATGCTTCATATATGTGATGTGGGTTAGCAGAGTATAGATTACTCACAATATTAAATTCACCTCTAACCCAGGCTTTTAGCCAGGCGGCCGTCCAGCCGTCCAAAGGACGGCCAGTTTTCAGAAATGGGAGATTTTCGACGGCCTGTTTTGGGCGGCCATTTACGAGCTTCTGTGCTTAATGTAACAAAACAGTGTCTATAAATTAATAAAACTGACATTTCTTTTTGCTCTCAAGAGTTGTTTTAGTGTTGCTGTCGTATTTTTCTTAGCGAGTTTCCTTTCTGTTTTGATCAATTGAATCAAAGTCGAGCGAAGCGATTTCACAGGCAAAGCCACTGTTCAGTGATATTGACTTACCAAGTCGTCCCCAGGCTACTTTGCCGGCTGCTATAAATAAATACGCACGTTGGTGATTATTTATGAGGATATGAGTCAAAGATCATGCGCCTTCCAACTCGGTAAGACGATCTCACGGCTGCAAATGTTATTGTAATCGCTTGATTGTATTCTGCTCTGTTCAAGCGAAATCTGGCGGGCATTACAACAAAATAGCCATTTGGTGTAATAACATGTCCAATCATCGTAATATTGCTTTAGGAATACTAATAGTAGGTGAATAGTTAAAGATTGTAGACCAGAATGCAGTTCAACCAACAAAGCCACGCATATCTGTTCTTTCGTGTAAATCATGGCTTGACAACTTCAAATTTCAATCACTCTTCATAACAACTGGAGTTCCTATCCCAAATATAATTCAATGTTAAACAAGGTAAGTTGAGGAAAGGATAGCTTAGTAAAATTATCAAAGAAAAACAGCGGTTTAATAGGTAAATTGAAAGACGTTTACAGCTGTCAGAATCGCGGAAATCACGTCTAAGAGGCTTCAATTTTTCAAAATTTTCTGGGGGAACATGCCCCCAGACCCCCCTAGGAGCACGGCGCCGCATGGCGCCATGCTATGTGGGCCTTTTGGCCCACATAAAATTTGGCCTCCCACTTTCAAAATCCTGGCTAAAGCCTGTGTAGGAGTGTTCTCAATTGAACATTAGCAGGATTGCGGGAAATTTGTTTCCCAAGTGATTTTAGGTTTTCTTTTTCCGTTTCAAAATCCTGGTCAAACCAAAATTTGGACTCCCACTTTCAAAATCCTGGCTAAAAGCCTGCTCTAACCTGATCATTGGTTTCTTCACGAAGTCTACAGTGCTTAAAATCTCGTGATACTCAGACTTAGGATTAACGACACATTTACCGGTAGTTATGTTTTAGTAATTTTTAAAATACCAACACTACAAAGAAGTTTGAAGTTGGTGGCGTGGTTGCTATTTAAAGGTTTTCCCCATGAGGTGATTTTGCTTACCTACTTACTATCTAGATTGAGTGATACATGTAGATTGGAAATAGCAAAAAGACACAAGTTCAAACTTTTTATTTGTATTTTTATTTTATTTATTTATTTTTTATTCCACACACAACTTATTTACAGGATATACACATTTACAGTAAAACAGTATACATTGCTTAATCCCGTACTGAAAAGGGAATCAAAGCATTAACGTTTAAGGACTGTCGGTTGCAAGGCTGTTGTGAAAAGGCGGTGAAGGATTTGTTGGTTTAGGGACTTATCAAAGTAAAAGAAGCAAATTAAGTTAAAGTTTTCAGTAATTCCCACTTCGTTTGTAAGGTGCCGGCAGCCTTTTGTTCAAATAGATAGGTCGACTTTAATAAGATATCCGAAAAAGCCTTCTACCTTTGGTAGCGTTTTATACACTCAAACTTGTTAATATCATAATAATTATCCTTCACTAGTATCCTTCACTAATTCATTCAGCATCCTATTTACCCTTTACCGGTAAAATTTGCGTTTTATTTGCTCACTCTGTCCTTCACCATACATGTATGTCTGATAATTAATAATTAATCCAAGGAAGTTTATTTACACTAATTGGCCATTTTTATACTGGAGGGGCATTATTATTATACCACAGCTATTGTTAGGCTTCCTTGTCACACCTGTCTTTATTGAATTTTTGTGTATCTTTTACATGACTGTGTGGCTAAATTGATTTTATATTAAAGAAAATAATTAACATAAATATTGGCCAGTGTCAAATAAGGGGTTGTTACCGTTGTATGCAAACGATTTTCGATGAAATCATTTCGATTACCCCTCCTTGTTTTTGGTCAGTCTAATTGTCAACTCATTGTCTTTTTGACCATTAAGAAGTTCATTTTGTTTGTCTGGTACCGGTATTTTATATTCATTTGGTCCTTTCTTAAAGCACACCTCCTTGTATTGAGAAGATAAGTTAATGTTGCATTTCTTTTTTTGTTTTTACACTGATATTTATTAGGTCAGCAGGACCGTGCCAGATCATCACTCTAAAAGAGGAGAATTATCATGAAGCTGTTAGCAAGGTTTGTCAACGTTGATCCAGTCGCTCTCATTGGCTGTCTTGTGCACGGACTGGTGGGGAGAAATATCATTTATTTCTCTTAAAAAAGTAAAGTCTGTTTATGAGGCAAGTGGCCCATCAGAGCTGGAGCTTATCCCGGTTTCTGTGGCATGAAGCAACTAGGAGTATTTTCTACTCCCCCCTGCGTGGGATGCCAGTCCATCGCAGTGTTACCCCAGCATTTCGCCGGTACCCATTTATACACCTGGGTGGAGAGAGGCACCGTGGGAGTAAATTGTCTTGCCCAAGAACACAACACAATGTCTCTGGCCAGGACCCGAACCCGGACCACTTGATCTGGAGTTGAGTTCACTAACCATGAGGCCACCGCACCTCCCGATTTATTTCTCTTGGTTCGCGGATAATAAAGCGTAATTTCGTGATTCCCAGATACAAATGTTATTTGTTGTGGAGAAGCAATTTCCAAAAGTACACTGTTTTTGTAACAAGCCATGGTGCACTGATACTTCACAGGCAATAACTGTGTTTACACCAGCCACCCTTTCCCAGTTGGTGTGGCTAAAATACATGCAACCTCGTTCCCAGTGTCTCTCTTATTTGCCTCCTTTGTCATTGTCTCCTCGATGACAAGGGAGGCAGAGAAGAGAGACCCTAAGAACAAGGTTGAAGTACACATCACTTTTCACAAGACACAAAGCCTTCAAATTAGTTAACCTTAGCCCTAGACATCATTTTTAGGCCTAATGAGGCCCACGTTTAGCATTAGTAACGGTTTTGGAACAAGTTACCTGTTCTTTGTTACCCCTTCCTAGGGGGAGTGGTCGTTGCATTTGTTTAACAGTTCATCCCAGTGTGAACTAGCCTGTGAAAAATTTCCATTGATACGTGGAATTTTCCACAAACTGAGTGAAACGAAAGATGTGGAAAATGTTTTTTTTGCACAACAAGTCAGGTGACCTTTGGCGGGCAGTTGTTTTTGTTGCAGCCCCCATAACTGACCTTTTTTGTTGTGGCGTCTGATTGGCATAGCTACCAGTAGTGTGTGAGAAAAGGAATTTCCTTGACCGGTCGAGTTGTGTTAAGGTTCTATGAATCCAAAACGACCCAAACTTGTTACGTGTGAAGTCATTGGTCCGGCTATTGATTTCTTAATAATCTTTGTATATCACCGTTTTTTGTTTTATGCAACCGGCATATTCTAAGCTATTCTATTTATAATTACATATTGACTTAATGATGATAATTACTCCCTGATTAAGGAATTTTATATGATTAAAATAATGATGATTTTCTTAAAACTTACTTTAATGTTTATTTTGTTGTATGCAAATTGCCTTGGTTATTCTGGTTTTTTTTTGTATTTTCGTCCAGTTCTCGACAGAGGCTAGGCTACTGCAAGAGCTGAGTGTGAAATGGAAAGAGCACGTCAACCAAAGAAATACTGAACTGTATTCAAAATACGGAGGTGCTTTGGATCTGGAGGTGTGATTCAATGACTCAGAAAAGTGCCGTTCTTTGTTGAAGAACGAAAACGTGGAATTCACATTTCGGCAATTAAAGTCTTGGGAATATAGCTGGATACAGAGTTGTCCCCTGAACCCATTTTAATGGCTTAGCTTCCATGAGTGCCGTAATAATATCGTAGTGGTAGAGCATCCGAACTAGCGATCGGAGAAGGTGGTAAGTACGACGGCTCGTGTGATGAATGGTCGGGTTTTTTCGGATCATCCCCGACTCACCATGGACGAAATATCTCTATTTCACTTACGAGGGTTAACGTTATCCATCCCCTTCGCTACAATAGACCATATTCGTATTCTCAGTATTGGACTGGAACTGTAGCTTGCGGTGGCTAATGCAGGGGAATCTTTTCAAATGCAAATACTTTTAAATGTATTCCCCCGGATTAGCCTCCATTGCAAGCTAGTTCCAGTCCAATACTGAGAATACGAATATGGTCTATTTCGAAAACCTATAGACCTTATTCATAGAGTGGTTTTCAATTGAGTGTCGAAAGTAATTATATAATTACTTTGGTTTTGCATTACTTCACTCAGTAATTGGTTCGATGTTCTCGTGCCACTTTTTCAACCAATCAGAAGTGAAACCAAAACCAATCGTAGCTCGCGCGTGCACATTTTCCCACGCTTTGTGTCGGCTACGAGTAATTACTTCGAGTTTTGATTGGTTTACTGGATTGTCTCCGTCCTTTTTGATTGGCCAAAGTAATTACTTTGGTTTTGGTTTTACGACACTCAATTGAAAACCGCTCTAAATGGCACCTGTTTTATTATGCTTTTGCCAATGCGCAAATTATCCTACCAAGCCTCATTTTGGAGCAAGAATTAGTTTCAATTTACTGTATGTTATCGAGACTTGGTAGGCTAATTTGCACTTTGACAAAAGAATTGTAAGTTGACCGCTATTTATGAATAAGGTCTACAGAGCCTGTTTTCTTGGCAAGTTTTATCATAAATGCTCATCCTGATTTTGTTTTCTGTTTCTCCAGATTTTGAGGATGACATTGAAACAGGTATTGAGCATATAGTGGTAATTTTGAAATGTAGAGGTTTTAAAGTGCGTGCCGTAAAACCAAAGAACTAAAGAAAGACGTTCCCACTGTTGGACTGGTTCTCCTTGAGAAGGGGTATAATGCACAAGAAAAGTTGCGTCTCAAAAGACTCTCTTGCTTTAAGCTTCATATCATTCTCGTTCCGGATCCAGTCCATCCGCGAGAATACTTTATGGATTAGTATTATATATCAGTCATGTGAGCATTGCTTTTCCTGTGTTCTGATTGGTTAATTTGGCTCCCTCTTACTTAATCGTTGTGGTTAGTAAATTTCTGGTACTATCCGTTAGTTATTCAGCTTGTGTAGAATATACTAGAACAGTTATTCACCTCCACATCGGTGAACAATAATAATTGTTAATAGACCTTTTTGCAGATACGGCGGCCATCTTTATTTCTATTGTTTCAAATAGCTATTATGGGATGCCCAGGGGGAAAATACATATTAATTTGCCCCCTGAGCATCCCATAATGTCTTTCGAAACAATAGAAATCAAAATGGCCGCTATATCTGCAAAAAGGTCTATTCTTCTGATTCACGTGACCAATCAAAATTCGAAGCAATTAAAATAAACAAACAATTTTCTTTGTTATAAACGCGAGATAATTTGAACTTGCAAGTTGCCATTAGTTTTGCCTTTTCTTTGTGCTGGTTGAAATAGTGACGCGAGATTTTCATACAGCGCAACGATTGCATCGCTTTGAGGACTCAACCGCTCTAAACCAATCAGAATCCAAGGAAAAAACATGTAATTTCCTCAGCGTAGGGGAACATGTGCACGAAAGAACGCGATTGCTTTCGGTTTTGCTGTTGTAATGGATATCGGTTAACGAGTGTGCGCCAGAGAATACTGACGAGTTCTATTTTTAATTTACTTTTGGCCATGCACTAAAGTATATTTTTTTCCTGAAATTCAGACAGATGAGTTTCAAGTTTGCCCTCCTGGTTTCCTGTACATCATAGCTTTGTCAATGATTGTCAAAGAGGTAGAAGAAGACCAGGCTGTTTTGTCCAAAAACCAGTATGACGATGGTGAGTTTAAGCGCGTGGTGTCGATTTAAACGATTACTTAATCTGCTTTTTTCTCGAACTTTGAATACTACTCTTCTTTGGCTTTAGTGCCCAAACAAAACGTATTTAAATTGCATTTCGATTATGTCTAATTCGCCTGGGGTCCCTATAGTCCTTCGAATCAGTGTTCTCATAAACTAATGATCGGATCACGGAATGGGCCGCTTCACTTTACTCAAAAGCCCAAAAATTATTCGTCTGGTTGATTTAACTTAACTTTCTACTTTAATCCCTCTAAACTTTGAATGCGTATTGCTGTATTGTTTCATTTTAAATAGAAATTGACGAAGAAAGTGGTAACCTTCGGAGTGGTTCAAGTTTTTCGGAAGGCGAACGAGGCAAATGCCGCCATTGCAGATGCCAGTCAGTAGAATTGGACCCGAAGTCTCTAAGCGCGGAGGATGCTGAAAAATGATTGAGAAGTCACGACTTCGTGCCGGAAGAACGTGGGATGAAAACATCGCATCATGATCATTGTAACATGTCCCCGTTTCGCCATTTATAGTTTTTCCTTGATCTCTCTTTCTTCATTAATCAACCTGTGCCAAAAAGTGACGGCCGGCACTTCGAGATTGACTAGCAGATACGCGCCGCTACACAGAGTCAGGAGTGAACACGAAGTTTCTGTTGAATGCCAGATTTTTCATTGATTTTCAGGTACCTATCTATTTGTAGTTCTTCAAGGAAGTGCTGTGGTAGTGGACGACGGCGACCTGACTACATCGCACACTTTACAGCTGAAAGAAGTCTTCTGTAAGTTGTGCATTTCAATTTATTCTACGGAAAGCGTAACCGGAGTTAGGAATTGTTCTTTTTTTGTATGCAAAATTGAATTACGTGATGCTTACTTTCTCTGCAACTTAGCGGCCGCATCACGGTCATGTTGTTTGCGGTAACCAAATGTTCGTACTAGATATTTCAGTTTGTTCTCAGTTCACCTGAGATTTTTGCGGCGAATTAAAAAAAAAAGGTTAATATTCCCAGAATATGCGTAGCTTTTTACTTGAAAAAAGCCCAAGCCGGATACTGATCAGTAAGATTGAATTAAGTTGTGGTTAATTTTACATCGTTTGAGCGATCCTTGGAGGCAATAATTATTTCTGAGAAATATCACATATAGGCGGCGTTGTATTGAATGGAGTTACAAAGGAAACTTCACGGGTAAGAAGAATGGAATTGCTTTATCTCTATGACAAAAACAACAACAGATTTGAAATGCAGCTATTGATTTTTAACGGTGTAATTCTCCCGTGAAAGGAAAGGGTCTAGTCGCTCTAGCGCTGGAGCACTAATTGGGGACACTGTAAACTAAAATTAACAAGTAACACAAGTCAAGTCAAATGTTGGTTGTTTTTTAGGAGAGGGGAAACTGTAGTACCCGGAGAAAACCTCTCGGTGCAGAGTAGAGAACCAACAAACTCAACCCACATATGACGCCGTGTCTGGGAATCGAACCCGGGCCACATTGCTGGGAGGCGAGTGGTCTTACCACTGCGCCATCCCTGCATCCCTTGAAAAGGATGATATTAAAGCTGCAGTGGTTGCATGCGTGACGACAGGCACAAGGACAACTGAAAAATCAGAGTCCAGGGTAGGATTTGAACGCATGACCGCCGTAACTCCCGTCGGATGCCTCTCTACCCATTGCATGGTTTTTCGG
>NC_090871.1:3878834-3903834 GCF_036669935.1 Montipora foliosa
TTGATTTGGGGCATTATTTGCAATTGTAATCTTGGCGCAAATAACAAGAACACTTTTTTTTTAAACGGAACTGGTCGACGATTTCCCCCGTCCATAAGTGCAGTAGTTTTGCCCGGTGCAGCCGGGAGCCAATTACCCCGGGACCTGCGACCTTCTGAGTTATCGTGGGTGTGAAATTTGCTCACCTTTGCCAGCTGTCTGATATGCATTTCGCACGATTGAGCATTTTTCTGTTGCATTGTTGTCGTCAGAGTTCAGTTTCGAAATGTAGAAAGAAGGGTCGCGCGCTGCGACTGTTGCAAAACGCAACTGCCGGCTGTTCGGTTTTGGTCATCTTTTTTGTCATTGCCTTTCGTTCCTTATTGATCGAACTATCCCTCAGCATCGAGCAATATTATACCGTCTTTTGCAGGACCAATGCAGCCCCACTACATTCAAAGGTGTTGATGTTTCGATGAAATAACAGCGACGAACGAATAGAGCCTCCAAGCAAGGTGGAAATGACATGCAGCAGATTGTTTCATTGAGACACCGTGATAAGCGGTAAATATTACATGATGCTGAATCGGCGACAATCACAGCTGGCACCTCTCACGGAAGAAAATTTAAAGAAACATCGAACGGAAACGAGCCCAAGACAAACTTCATCGAAAAGGTTTATAGAGAGGCAGACGAGTTGGCGATCGGTAGGTGACGGACAAAGCGTGGAGTTGCAATACGATGAACATATTTTAGAGTCTTCAGCGGGAGACCAGAAAAAAGATGATGATCAGGGAATTGATTATTTCGATCTCATTTTACCCAACAACACGAGTGCCAATGTTACTTTGGGTGAGATGAATGTCAAGTCTGATAAAAACTATTCTCTGAAAACTTCAAGAGAGAGGAACGATGGATTGAAAATGAACGATAATACTCGTGAAGACCAGTCCATAGAACAACAAAAAGGCAATGAACCATCCACTGAAGAAACTTTGAAGTTTGATTTTGATTTTAATGGAGAAATCGCTGGCCAACTTGAAAAGAAAGAAAAGGAAGGCAGTGACGATGCTGAGAACTCCGACGAGGATTCCGATTTTTCAAGCCCACTAGATACTGACAGTGATGTGACTTACGATAATAACAAGAAATTACAGAATGTAAATTCCAGTGCGGCTTCAGCTGATTCTTCGTGTTCATCATCTCCATTGGTTGACGAAACTGATGACGAAGATGATGATGATGACGATGACGATGAAACTGAAGAAGATGATGAAAGGGAAAACAGTTGGGCTAAAAGTGAAGATGAGCTGTCACATTACACAAGCAGTTTAAATGCCAGTGTGAGCAGTATTCCCACTCTTTATGATGATAGGGAAAGTCCGGAAACCCCGAGTAGCCCCGATGAATCACCAAATTATAACGAGAATCAGGCCGAAAACGGAGAGCTCAGAAATGGACATGACGAAGAAATTTACGACAAAGAGAAATATATTGAAAATAGACTGAACGAAGAAGTTATTCTCAAGGAGAATGACCAAAATAAAATGGAAACTTTGAGCAGCTGTAGTGACGGCAATTTATCTCCACTGCAAAGTAGACATGTCTGTGGACGATCTGCTTCACCTCTTACAGTTGTAATGAGCGAGTTTGATGATGTAGAAAGCACAATATTTGATCACAGAGAGGCAAGCTCGCTTGACAGTAGTTCTCGAAATAAGTTTACTTCATTGGATAGCAACGAGGGCTCCGAAGTGTCAATAAAGAATTGGGTCAGATTAAAAGAGGACAGTGTCACCAACAGAGCGGACAGCGAACAGTGTGGTTCACCTGTTCATAAAGATATTAAAATAAAAGGGAAGAAACGAAAAATAAAAACTAGAAAAGAACTGAATGCTAAAAAGACGCACTTGATAAAGATTGTAAAGAAGAACATTCCAACTACAAAAGTGCTCAAATACCATAATTTGTCAAAAACTAAACCGAAGAAAAGTGACCAAGTCGATTTTCAAAAGGAAATGGTTAAGGGCCAAATTTCGATGAGTGATGATTCGGACGGAGTGAACGAAGAACAAAACATTAACAGGATGGCCCGTCGGAAATTAAAAAGACCGAGTAAAAAACGTGTTTCATTTGAGGATTCTAAAACGGCTGAAAACATCAGTAAAATGACTCTTAATGACTCGGCTGTCTTCGGACGTTGTACAGAGAGCAGAGACAACGAAGAAGAAGCTAGTCCTAGGTCTCCGGAAAGCGAGAATAGCGGAAGAGGGAGCAGTCATTGGAGCGCGGTGGAATCTGATCTAAGCGCAGGCTCAGGAACTAAGCCCGCTAGCACTGTATACTCCCCACGCAGCCTTTTTTCATCAAGACAGACAACATTAGTTGATAAAATGACGACCAGAAATGCTTTGCTAGAAAGTGTTTCCCTGGAACAAAGACGTATAAATCTCGCTGCTGTTAGAAAGCGTGGTAAGTGAAGCAATGAATTTATTTTCATATAGGAATAAAAAAGAAATAATTCTATGCTAGGATTTACAAAAGGCACAGTAACTTTTAGAAGCAGCGGCAGCCATGACTTGGAGCTTACAACTAAAATATTCTCTTCCGCGTTGTACTTTGTCAGACCATCTATATTTGGGACGGCTTCTCTTGCTACAATCTTGGACAGAAAAAATGGAACAGAAATGCCCCCTTTCCCCGTAATCAAAGATGAAGCCGCGCGAACGCCATGACATCGCCATTTTCCCATCATTGAGTTTGGAAGGGGGGGGGGGTCTCAATTTTCCATTTAATCTGTCCAAGATTGCAAGCTTGGACAGAATGGAATGGAACAAAAATGCCTTCTTCCCCCTTAATCAAAGATGAAACCGCGCGAAGGCCATAACGCGCCATTTTCCCATCATTGAGTTTGGGAGGGGAAGGGGGGGGGGGGGGGGGGGTCTCAATTTTCCATTTAATCTCTCCAAGATTGCAAGCTTGGACAGAATGGAATGGAACAAAAATGCCTTCTTCCCCCTTAATCAAAGATGAAACCGCGCGAAGGCCATAACGCGCCATTTTCCCATCATTGAGTTTGGGGGGAGGGGTGGTCTCAATTTTCCATTTAATCTGTCCAAGATTGTAGGTGACACACCATAACACCAACCCAATCTCGACCCCAAAGCTCTTCTCTTGACTGAGGGAGAGGAGAGCTCTGGGATACCCTGAAACAAAGTGCCTTCTCATTAGTTTTCGTGAAGAACAATGTTAGCACGAGAAGTGAGCAGGCGCCGTAAGGTTCAAATCGTCAATTTTTGGCTATAAGAACCCTACGGCGCATGCCCCCTACATAGGGTTTCCCAGAGCCTTGGGTAGATCCAGGGCTCAGGCGACGAGAGTTGTCCCGAGACTAGGGTTTGATAAATTATGCTCGAAATTTTGAGCATCAAGCCTTTGAGCGTCACTCCTAAAACGCTCGACATAATGCTCGTGCCCTAGCATTATGCTCAAAGATGCCGGGTGCATTTTGCGCAAACAAAAGGCAAAATAGGGGCTAACATATTCTTTAATTTTCTCCTTTTAAATAACAACAACGTTTTTAAAATAGGGAAGATATCGTTGACGTCACCTATTGTCATTAATGAACCAACCAGAGCCTCATTGGCTGAAAAAACAAAGGTTCTTTTGTTTCTGTGGTTTGCAAACTTGAATGACAAAAAAAATGTTTGTAAACAGATATCTTCCCTATAAGAATGCTCTCATCCGGAGCAGCAAGAGGTAAGGTAGCCAGGCCTTCACAGAAAACCAGGCCTTCAACAAAGCCAAATAAGTGCATAAAGCAGCCACAAAGCCCACAATAGGCCATTTTCCAAAGATCAAATATTCAGCTTGATAGTGACACATTGAGGACAAAAACAATAGAAACACGTTAGAATGAATGTCAAACATATTTGTATATCAGCTACTTTCCTTTGTCTTTGTCCTCTATCTTCTCTTTCAAGCTGAATTTTAATACAATGTATATCGAAAAAGCCTATTCTTGGATTTCACATGACGTCACGGCCGCCATATTGGTGTCCCCAAGCAATGAAATGGCGGCCATGTTGGTGTCCCGATCCAATCCTCCGGGAATTGAAAGCTATTATTATGCTAACGTCTTTTTTTGTTTTCGTTGAAAAACATGGCAGTTGACTGCGACGTGAGTGAAACCCAAGAATTGACAGGACATTTTTTAAACGCAATATTTTGATGTTTTGATTAGCAGGATACTTTTATCAGCTTTTTTGCTCCTAAACATGACTATTATGTTGGCATTATGCGCGATGCTCGCACCATAGTATTATGCTTGAAATTATGCCGGCATAACTTATCTAACCGTACCCGAGACAATGTGATTACCTGGTTTGGGTGCGGCCTCTATTAATTGAATGCGTTCAACTGAACATTGCATTGACACCCACCAAATTGAAAACGCATTAATATTTACCGAACGACGAACTCTGGCTGGGTCCAATCGGGGAAAGTCGCAAAATCAAATCAACTTCCTGTTTCCTTCCGCAGTCTCAGATGTTTTCAACGTTTTTCTAAATGGTTAGACTTTGAATAAAAAGAACATGAAACACAGATATAAAACATCCACAGGGCCAGAGGACTTAACTTTCTTGTTCTTAGTATTAGCCAGGATCACGAAAAACACACCAAAACTGCGATGTAACAGTTTCTAACCAAGGTTTTTTTCTCAAACAAACGTTCGCTCTCGCCCTTTTTACTGGCACTTCGCACCCAACACTTCACATATTGCAAGAGCACATTCTGTGGCCTCTCCTGATCAGGGATGGCGCAGTGGTGAGAGCACTCGCCTCCCACTAATGTGGCCCGGGTTCGATTCCCAGACTCGGCGTCATATGTGGGTTGAGTTTGTTGGTTCTCTACTCTGCACCGAGAGGCTTTTCTCCGGGTACTCTGGTTTTCCTCTCCCCTCAAAAACCAAAATTTGATTTGATTTGCGTTAACTTGTTAATTTCAATTTACGTACAGTGACCCCGATTATATTTAGTGCTCTACAGCGCTAGAAGATTAGACACTTAAATAAAGTTTCTTTCAACGCGTTTTTTATATAGAACTTGACGTTTCGAATGCTAGTCAACATACATTTTCAAGTTCTATATAAAAAATGCGTTGGAATACAATGTTTATCACCGATGTTTGTGTTATTTTCTTAATCAAGCTACGATTGCCTAAGAACAAGAAATTATACGATAAAGTTCCTTTCCTTTCTTAAGATAAACACTTTAACTTTAGGCTCACACTTTGACTTCATCCCGACAGAAGAACGCTGTCTGTGACATTTCTGTTTTGTTTTTTATTTGATTTCTAAACCGAAAAAACAACGCTTGGCATGTACAAACTTGCACCACATCAGTCAGTTAAGTTGACCAAAACTACTAGTCGCCCAACCCTTTCTTCTTACTGTCTCCATTAGTTTACCGTGAATCAACTTAAACTCACAGGATATGATTGTGCACCGTGTCTGCGGCTAACGGGTGAAAAAGAGCTAAATCATTTCCTTTCTTCAAGTTTCCATCGCAAGTCAGCGAAACCCTAAGGCATAAAGCAGTTCTCTACACTATCACTAAACAAAAACTCTTAAAAGAATTCGAAGAATCAAGAGGGTCTATCACAGTGCAGAATATCACGCACAAGAGAAGTGTACAAATCCCTCACAACAATACATTTCCCTAAACAAGATACTGAGGTCCTGCCAACAATGACAGTGAGTAGGAAACCTGTGGTGACCATCCAGGCTACTTGTCCGAAAAGGACTGGGGAGTGTTCTTGTTTCCTTGACTACAAGGTGTTTTGGCAACGTGACGTAACGCACAGCACAACATTTGCTCCGCCATGATTGAGTAAAAGCGGTGTGCATTGTGAATAGCGCAAGTTTTGGTGTCTGCAATCAAAAATTATTGAACGAAATCGTTTGGCGAGTAAATCTAGAGCCTGTTATGACTCTAGAATTTGAAAATCCACCATTTCCGTCAAATATCGGTTTAAATTCATCTTTCAATAATGATGCTGATTTCACATCGTCGTTTGATCGAGTGACTTCTAAAACAAAGAAAACTTCGGTGATCTCTGTTGCCAGGAAAAAAAGTTTCCTAAAGAAAAACGAAGAGGAGAACCGTGAAATGTCTGGCCGATATTCTGACGACTACGATAGTTACGAGGAGGACTTCGACAGCCCGGATGCATCAAAGGAACGCAGCCGAAGATATTCTGGATCTTCGCGTTCCAGGCATTCTCAAATGTCAGAAGATCGTACGCACTCGCCGCCAAACTATCGCTCAAAAAAGGCATCTACCAGGAGAGATTCCTTTGCTTCATACAGGAGTGCGTATGGACCAAACCGAGGTAACCTTTTACTCAATCATATAGTCCCGTGATATTAGTTTTGGTATAGATATGATTTTTTGAAGCGTATGATCGATCATAAACAGCTGCTATCCTTGTTACATGTTCTTGCAATCAGTTCCACACAAAATGCTTTATCGTTGCCGCAAGAGCTTTCTTCATTTTTTATTCAAAATGTCAGTTCTACGGCCTCTTGGGCTTCTTGTAACTTACGAAATGAAGTGTATAGACTGTGGTGAAGATGTCGATCGATATATGTCAATGTCATTTGAATACCATTCTCATTTTGTGTTTTGCATTGGTTTTGTCTCAATCGAAATGTAACTTGATTGTTGGTGGGGAAATATGCAAGTTACATGTAAATTATTATGATGACAGAGTTCCGTTTCTTTTTGATAAATGATTTGTTACACTTCTATTGTAATTAATTTTGGTCTGGTTACTTGGGAGTTCAAATTAATGTATATGTATTAAATGAAGTGAAATGTTCGAGCAAGCATTGTAGAAGTTGTTTTCTCCAACGTCTGATTGATTGGAAACATTGTGAAACTTAAATCATTGTCATGAGCTCATTTGCTTTTTAAACAGTCAAGGAACGAACTCATCAGAAGTTTATATCTTTCTCAGTGAGTGTAACGTAACTTTGTTGTGAGTGACTTAAACCTACATGTAACAAAATTTGTTGACTGATTTTCAGTTTACATGTGTGTAACAATGTGCAAATAACCTGCTTGCATTCTTCTCAAGCTCTACCTGATATGAGAGGCTGTACATGTTAAACACAGCAAAGAGTTTTAAATGTTTATGGATGAAGATCTTCCAATTTGTATAATTTTACTGAAAAAATATCAATTTTTATTATTTTTGCAGTATTTGATTAGTATTTTGCAGTAATTTATACTGCAGTATGTGATTAGCATTTTAATATCAAAATGTTGCACAATTAACTTGGCTAATGGGATGGTAATTTGGATTGTTATTTTGTTCTGTCAAAGAAGTTACAAAATCAATAAACTGTTAAGTTATTGTATGCTGTAGATTTTCATTGGCACTTTCTAGGTTACTCCTGGTCAAGTTTGTGACATTTTGTTGCAAAAATTTGTTTTTCTTTAGTTTTGAAAAAGAATGATAGTGCTTCAACTTACAGAGAAAGCTGAGTATTATGCAAATCAAGTACATGCAGCTGTCAGAGCCAAGCACGTAAAATAGTGTGTGTCAGCCAGATATAATAGTGACGATGATGATGAAGTATACAACATATTAATAATTAACCCTGGTGAATGAAAATTATGAAGAGATACCTTTTTTGATGGTGACTTGGGAAAACTCAGAGTGTTCCTAAGTTGCTGGTGTCAAACCTTTGACCATCCGATTGCTACAATCCAGGTCAAAAGACTCCGGGATACTTGTCAAACTTTGGGCGAAAAGTAGAGAAGTTATTGTACATGCCTCCATTGTGTGAACAACAAGTCATGTGTTCTTCTTTCGCTGCCTTTTCCCACCCCCGTTCCCCCTAGACAATGTTGAAATATGTGAGTGATCGATGAACAGATCTTGATTTCGGAGATCATGAAAAATAAAAATAATTTGTAATGGGGAAGGGGGGGGGGGGGGGGATGGGAAAGCGGGAATTGTACCAACAGTTTTGACCAGGATTGTAGTTTGGATGATGAGACTTGTGGGTGCTTAAGGCCATAAACTATAATTACTGATGCAGCCCAATTTTTATATCAACTTGAAGTATGTGTCCGGTTAGGGTAAAGCGAATAAGCGTTATTTTTAGGGTAAAGCCAGCAGCGTTTGGCGGACACTTCTTGACATTAATTTTCTGTATTCCGAGAGTGACGATAGTGATGTTGTTGAGGAAAAGAGGAAGGGGACACTTTGTGACACATATTGAAATATGTGTGCATCTACATGTAATAGCCCACTATCGATATATATTAAAATCTGATCCTAAACAAAAGGCACCATCTTGAGGCTCTGGGGAATAAACCCATGTAAATCCTTATATTTTATTCCTCAGGGTCCGGTTGTTTGAAAGCTAATCCAGGATTAGCGTAAACTTTTGTTTCATGTTTTCAACTTTTTGGTGAAAGTTTCTTTTTCTTATTTTTTGTTTTTTCAAGATTGATTTCTTCTAAGGTAAAGTTTTGCAGAATGTCAGCGATGAACAGCATTTGGGAGTAGAGAAATTAACTCCTTGGTTAACTTTTAATCTGGGATTAGCGTTAATCGGCTTTTGAACAACCAGGCCCAGAGCCTCAAGGAGTGAATTTTAAATCGAAAGTGGACTATTAGGGGCATTTCTGGACATATCTGTTGGTATTCATGTTTTAGACTCTGTTTCTTCCTTGCTTATTGTGGGGAGTTGAGACAATGCAGATGTTTTAACTGCAAAAGGTCGTTTTACAATCTGCTTGTCCTTGTGAGCACATATGCCTGACTGTGGCTTCCTGGGAGGGCATCTCTTTTAGGCTTTAAAACCCCCCTCTGGTCTAAAGTAATAATAATGACAATATTTTTATGAAGTTAATGATTCCAAGTTCGATTGAGGCCTAACACTACTGTGAAGTTTTTATACCCAATTATTCCATCAGAGATCAACCCTAGTATTGGAATTCCAATACTAGGGTTGATGGAATACTGTAATTGGGTATAAAAACTTCGCAGTAGTGTTAGGCCTCACTCGAACTCGGAATCATTAACCTCAATATGCTACTGAAGGACAACAACTAATGATTTTTATGAAGTGATAATTCTTTTTGCATGTACCGGTATTAATTTACCCCAGGTACAGGAAGTCGTACTCAACATACATTTTTCATTTTATTTGCGTTGCTGAACGTGTAGGTCCTTCGAAACCCAAGATCAAGAAAAGTCACTCCGCCGCGTCAAAGCTGACAAGTAAAACAACTGGAAGTGATCAGAGTTCCATGATGCGGCGAGTTTTATCAGCAAACAGAAACAAGGTTTCTAGGTTGCACAACATTGTGGAAGAATTACAGCAAGAAATTGATGAGTTAAAGTCTGAAAACAAGTCATTAAAGCGACTAAGCCATCGACAAGAAAAGGAAATTAAGAAAATTGATGAAGAGGAGTCGAGTGTGCCGATATTGCTTCAGAGGCATAGTGCTGAAATGAGGACGTTGAAAGAGCGGCTGCGGAGAAATCAGGATGTCTTACACAAGAAAGAGAGGGAGTCACATGATCGAGATAAGGAGATTCAAAAACTACAAGACAAAATTAAAAACTACCGTGAACTTTCTCAAAACAAGAAATTAGAGGAAAGAGCTTCATTGGCTAAAAAGTTGCAGAATGTTGAAAATGAAATTGCATTAAAAGATAAGAAAATTTTGGTGAGTAAACCACCTCAGCTTAGGCTTCATTTTAACCTTGTCTCTCCAGCCAGGACATTATGTGAGATTTCAAAACGATGAAAAAAATAAGGAGTACCGTATTTACTCGATTAAGCGCCGCGGCACTTATTGAATTGTGAGCGTCTCCGATGCGGCGATTATTCGAAGGCGGCGTTCATTTAAAGATCATTTTTCTTTAATAATTGACAACAATTATCGGAAAGGTAGATCGTTTGTAAGTATTGTTTAAAACAGAAACATGTTGAAAGTCCAGTGAAAGGTCGGCCTTGTTACACTGGCATAGTTCTTGGCCTTAACAACGTAACTGCACATTGCGAAAATTCTGAAGAAAGAGCTGCAAAGTATGGCGACTTCGAACTTAAAAACTTCTTCATACATTAACATAAATTTCCAAGGCTGGTTTAGATTACCAAGTTGTGACGTGTAATTGTTTTTTTCTTTACAGTCCCCGAATAAACGCCATTCTTCTGATTGGGTGCCGCGTTTATTCAAGGGCGGGGTTTATAGATACTTTTCCTTCCATCTGCGGCGTTTAATCGAGGGCTGCGTTTAATCGAGTAAATACGGTACATCTCTGGTTGTATGAAATAATAAAATACCAGCAACCAACACTGTTCACAAATTCAATGAAACGTCAGATGTGAAATTAAAAAAAAAAAATACTTATGCTGCACAAGGTAGTCACACAGCTTGTTGATATTGAACACCGGTCTGAAAATTTAGGAAACTCTCCATTGTAATTGATTTGCATCTTGTTAACTTGGCAGCTGTGCTCAGTCGTTCCATATGGATAACCAGTGTATATAACATTCAACTCGACTGCATGTTTGTCATACCTTTTAGGATCTTGAAAAGACTTTAACGCTCAAGGATAAAATGAGACAACGAGATATCAAAGAACAAAAAGACCGCTACAGGCAAGCAAAGGAGGAACTTAAGAGGGTGCAGGAAGATTTTAGATCTCTTCGCGAAAGACTTCAGGTAAAGAAATTGTCTGACTTCCGACTCATAGCATTGCCTGCAAATAAGACACCTGGAAGCTACATACTCAGTAAGGACAGTCCCAATTGTAAAAAGCTATTAGTAATGAACGTTTTGGACGGTTTAATTCATTTTATTTAGTTCCCATTATTCTGGTCGAGAAGTCTAGCTTCTAGATCAGCATTGGAAAAAAACGTTTTTAATTGAAACGAGTTTTTTAAATAGAAAAACTTAACATCTACGAGGACACCGACGTCTTTACGTATTCCTCTCCGAAGTCAGTAATCGCTTGACACGTTTGATTTGAAGACGCTCACGAAACGATCATGCGACTAATAACAAGTATGTGTAGTCGTACTGTAATTTTCTAGATTTAATTCTCTCTACATTTTGGACGTGTTGAAACCAAAAGCAAAATGCGAGCGGAAGACAGTTAACTCGTCTGAAGTGATGGAGCTCCTTAAGGAGCTTTTCCCCCGTAAAATTATCTACTGTTGGTAATTATAGGCGGTGTTGGTGTGGTCTTTTTACTCAAACTCCCCTGGAGCCCATGGCGACGAGCAACTTCATTGTTTTAGTGGAACGGCGTTTTCACAGACCGAGTTATTTTTAAATTGATTTTCCCTCGCGACCAGACCTTTCCAGCTAATCACAAGTCTTAACCTTGGGATTGAAAATCAGTTGTCACTCGTGAACGCCAAATCGTATTTATGAACTCACCTAAAAATAGCTTGATCTGTGAAAAATGTCGTTACCTAGACTAGGCTCTTGTATGCTCTCACTAATTGGTCACTAAGTTCGCCGTTCCTGTTTGCCATGCATACACCTGGCGTAGTCTCAATATTAGGTGAAACCTTTATTGGGTTACTTGGCTTAGTCCTCTTCATTCCATTTTGCAGGAAAAAGAAAGAGAATTGGACGAAAAAAATATTTATCATCAACATATCATTCAAAAGAAAAAGAAAGCTGTAACTTTTCCTGCCCTTACTGCAGCTATTTCTCACGACCCAGCCTTAACAACTCCAGTTCTTCGCGCTGAAAAACTCCCGGATGGGAAAGAAAAGCATCCAAACGTATTTCTCACAAACGCTCTGAGTGATTCAGGCTCGGTGATAACGGAGGAAGGAAAAGAGAGCGTTCATACGACAGTTGTTTCTGATACGAGATCTGAAAAGCTTGCTGCGGCTGATGCGATTACACCCTCTGTATTCGACGCTGATAGACGCGATAAGAACGAGGAAGCAAGGCTTCGAAATGAAGCGGAGGAACGGAGAAAGCTTGAGGAGGAGGAAAGGAAAAGACGCGCTGAGGAAGAAGACAGGAAAAGGAAAGAAGAAGAAGAGAAACGAAGAGAGAAGGAAGAGGATGAAAGAAGGAAGAACGAGGAAGAAGAACTAAGGAAGCTACGCGAAGAGCAGGAACGCGAACGGAAACGGAAAGAAGACGAAGATAAACAGCGGCTTGAAGAAGAAGCAGAGACTCGGCGAAAGAAAGACTTGTTGCTGGCGCGTATGCGTGCGATTGATGCAGGGAACGAAAAAACAAACGATGAAAAAACAACGGGAACTACAGCGGTAGATCCAATTGCTGTCGAAAATAAACCTAAAAAGCTTCCGATATTTCTTCAGAGCGAAACGTTGGCCAAAAAGGAATCACAACAAGCAAAACCTACTGAGACTTCACTCTCCGAAGACGATATCATCTCGGATGCGGGTAGCGATAAAAAGAGATCAAGCGCGCGCTCGAAACAGAGCGGGTATTCATACGACTTCAAGCAAACTGTGGAGAATCTTCATCATGGGCTCCCTGCGCATGCGTCACTGGAGAACGTCAAAGAAGCGGCGGCAGACTCGACGTCTGATGATCTTAGCTTTGGTGGTTATAAACCAACGCTTGGGAGAAGAGCTGCTGCCAAGAGAGCTGATAGCAAAAATAAAGATGAACTGTCATTCGGTGGATACAATCCTTCGTTTGGTGCAAAAAAAGATGTTACTCGTAAAAGCAGCGGACTTGATTTTGGAAGTGGAAATAAATTTACGACGCAAAAGGATCAAAATGGTTCTATTTCTGGAGAGTATAAGCCTACATTTGGCGCTGCGTCAAGTAAGGCATCTGCTACTTTGCCAACAAGTGACATTTTCGGTGAAGGAAGTGGCATAGCCAGAGGTCGGAGACCGCGGGAATTTCCGGGGAAGGGAAACACAGTGTTTGGTGACGAACTGTTAACAAACGAAGTAAAAGCGACCGTGTCCCCGCTGCTATTCGGGGACAAATCATTTACCGCTAACAACAAATCTTCTTACCCGTGGGAAAACAAGGTGGATGTTGCACGGAGGACTAGTAGCAATAAGGAACAGGATGATTCGTTACTTCCTCGGAGAAGAAATTTGCAAAGTATTGGAAAAAGCGCAGAGAAAAACATCCCTGTAGTTGACAATGCCCTGGACGACATTGACGACGAAATCGAGGAAGTAATTCTTTAATAGTGATCACTTTCGAAATTTCAAAATTAGTACCATGAATGCATTTAATTAAGGGATGAGTTTGTTTTAACTCTTCAAAATCTAAACACCCTGATTGAAATTTCTATGTAACTGACGCTGCATCTCGGTAATTAAATGATTTCAGACAACGTTTTTGGACTCCTTTTTGGCTGTGTGGTGGGGTACTGTTTCTTAGTACATCTTTTAGATTGCACTCTTGCTATGACTAATCAATATCATATTTCTCAATATGGCCCACTAAACTGCGTTATAAATAGCTTTTGGCCCGCCAACTGTGTAAGAGGTATTTATTCGCACCATAGTGTACTTCCATGTTCTTTTTGCATTGGACAAGGGCCCGTTTCTCGAAAGTCCCGCAACTTGTCGGGCTTTTTCCGGGTGTCACAATTCTCTCTGTATTTTAATGAACCAAACTTCACAATCATTTCGCTTTTTGTTATCTTCAAAACACGTTAAAAGACCAGCTTATCAAAACGAGAGGATGGCAGTTTCGTAAATGGCTTAAGTTATCGGGACTTTCGAAAAACAGGCCCCAGATCTCTAATTGTAAACGCTCCCTTTTAGGAGACTCATTTCTTGGTCTGGGCATATAACATTGCGACTGGGAGTTTCTGAAATCTGATAGTAATGTATATTTGACACACCAGTAAAAATCAGACGCAAGTACAGTGGAGAAAGATTCTTATAGACGTTGTACATCACAACAGCCAGCTGCTTTAGTCTTCGCCAAGCCAAATGAAGTTAAACTAGTAGATCATTTGATCAATTATCATAACCAGAAAGGTATTGGTTTTTGGAGTTTATCAGATAATCCCTTTCTAATATTGCCCCATACAGGATTACAGTAATGAAAATACGGCAATGCGGATATTCTGTCTGTTCTTAGTGGTACGTTTGGACTATGAACACGCCTGTTTTCGACGGTAAAAGGAAGGCAGAGTGGCCCAGTGGTTAGGGCGCTTGCCTTGGGATCCGCAGATACGCTCTGGTAATCCCTGCTTCAACTTCCCAGCTGCACTTGTAAATAGCCAACTGTTGTTGTTGTTCTGTTCTATTGTTTCGTTGTGTTTCACTGGCCCTGAAAAGCCCCTATGGGGAGTGGTCAATTAAGTATGTATTGAAGGACTTTTCACAATCGTTTTTCTCAAATACCATTAATGATGATTAACAACGCAGTTACTATTTTCATATTCACTGCAATCAGACGATGTATGGAAAAGTATGGAAAATGGCTACCTACTTTACATTCTTTTATATTCATGTTCGTTAGACCTACTGCCCTTATTTTGAAACATATATGGACCATTTCTGAGTTCATGTCTGCCTCCTCTTCAAAGCGAGTCTAAGTGCAAAGTTTTTTTTCATGAAAATCAGTATAATTTTCAGAAGAAAACGAATTCGTTCTAAAGAAGGGCTAACGCTCGAAACGTCAGCTTTTAGAATCCCTGTACGGTGGTCAATTTACATTACCAACTCCGTTGATAAAATCCAACATTTTCCTGTACTTCTTCTCCACCGACGCAGTACTGATTTTCATGAAAAAAACTTTGCACTTAGACTCGCTTTGAAGAGGGGGCAGACTCATGAAAATCAGTATAATTTTCATAAGAAAACGATTTCGTTCTAAAGAAGGGCTAACGCTCGAAACGTCAGCTTTTAGAATCCCTGTACGGTGGTCAATTTACATTATCAACTCCGTTGATAAAACCCAACATTTTCCTGTACTTCTTCCCCACCGACGCAGCACCACAGTTTCTTTAGAAGCTATCCTCTTTATTCATTTAAATTTTGGTACGTTCAGCGTGGGTCCGTGTGAACGGAACCCCCAAATGCACGAATTTTCAACTGGTGGAGAGAAAGTTCGGTACGGTGTAAATGTAGCCTAACAGCGGCGGGTTCTCTCATCGTAAACGTACTGTCTACATAAATTATACCGTTCAAGACCAGTTGCTCTTTCCTGAAAAAAAGCTGAAAATTCAAAACTGCTTTCTAGTTTAACGTATTTTTGAAACTACCATCTGCTTGTTACTCGGGATACCTAAAGGTATACCGAGTTTTAAAATGAGTTTGAATACCGGAAGTGCAGAAATATGTTCAATAGAATTAGGACGCGGGGATTTCATTGGATAAAAGCTATGCGCGATAACCCCTAGGGAGAGGCTGTAATTGAAAAAAAAACATAGACTTCCAGATGCAAAACAAACTTAAGAACACACGAACCTAAAATCTCGCTAAGGGTTAACATGACGAACACAAAAGCGAATGACAGGATCCTAAATAAGAAATTTTTACATCTCGGTGATATTGGGATAGTTGCAAAATCCACCTCTCAGTATCTTTGTTAATTGGTATTGTAGCCAAACGTGTCAAAATAAATTGAGTTATTGGAGTTCGGTGCAGTAAAACAACAGAGTTACGAGGCGGTGATTTCACTGGCTAAAAGCAATTCACTTGATCCCTTGGATCAATACATTTCACCTCCCTCTATTACGAAACTGCATTTTCCAACAACAACAAAATAACAGCCGTGGTGTCGAATGTCGGAGGGGATTTCTGCGCGCGCGAGGCTTCAAATCGCTTTTGGAAGATTCTTCTTTAGGGCTTTGAACCAAGACCCTCATTTGTCGATAATGTTCCTGTATCAAATACAGAATATGGCCCATCACTTCGAGCGCATCAAAAATGTCTTCTTTCCTCACTCTGTCCTCGTCCTCCTCGTCCTCATTGTCGTCGCTATCGTTGGTTGGTTGGTTGGGAAGAGATTGAAATGGCGTGCAATTAGTCCCTGTTTGCGGAAACGGTCTGCTACTTTTCTTCCAGTTTCACGAATGCAGATCTTTTTGCATGGTCTACAGGTTATGCAATAAATGTCATTTGAAGAGATGTACGTAAAACGGTCTCGAGGTCTTCGTTCTTCGTTTTGAGTGAAAGGATACTAAGTCTTGATTCGTGCGAGAGTGCATTTGAAAGTTCCTGGTTGGCTGTCAGATTATCGTTCGCTTCTAACTAAAAAGTTACCGATGTTTTTGTCGCCTTTGAATGATACAAATGGTAAAACTGAGAGAAATAGTTTGCTGGTTTCGGGGTCACTGCTGAGAGGTTTGAAGTTTTTGAGAATGGTGTTTCTAAGTGCGACGTCTTGAAGGTGACGTGTGAGAATTGTTCTTTTTCTCCTGCGAAGTTGTAGTGCCATATTTTATTGCCCTGTCACCACTGGTATCGCAATGCACTAGCTGAAGGAAATACTACGCATTACTGGACCATCCTGGAGATAATGCTGTTTGATGCAACAATCCAACATGGCAAACCAATAGCACCTGTGGCAACAAAACCGTGTAATGAAAATCATGCATTGCGACTGAGCACCGACAATAACATTTTGAACTACAGTTACTAATAAGAAGTACCCACATAAAAGTCCAAAGAGGTATTTCAGGAGGTGCAGGTATTGGGGTGCAAGGATGGCGCAGTGGTGAGAGCACTCGCCTCCCAAACAGGTATTTCAGGAGGTGCAGGGATGGCGCAGTGGTGAGAGCACTCGCCTCCCACAGAGGTATTTCAGGAGGTGCAGGTATTTGGGTGCAGGTATTGGGGTACAGGGATGGTGCAGTGGTGAGTGCACTCGCCTCCCAAAGAGGTATTTCAGGAGGTGCAGGTATTGGGGTGCAGGGATGGTGCAGTGGTGAGAGCACTCGCCTCCCACTAATGTGGCCCGGGTTCGATTCCCAGAATCGGCGTCATAATTATGTGGGTTCAGTTTGTTAGTAATCTCTTCTCTGCACCGAGAGGTTTTTATCCACGTACTCCGGTTTTCCCTCTTCTTTGTTAATTGCTAATTTCAGTTTACAGTCCCCAATTAGCGCTCCAACACTAGAACGACTAGACACTTAAATTTTCCCTTCCTTCAGTCATACAAGGTCAAAGTGGGGATCTCTGAACTCGGTGCTGCCACTGAACTTCGAACCCCAGCCGTCTTTAAATAACTGAGAAGAAAGTGCTTCCTTCGTAAGTCCACCTGCAAATCATAAGACTTTCAAGCCTTCTCAGATAGAGGACAATAAACAGTATGCCCTGTCTCATAACACCTTTTAAAAAATAACTCTGTGGAACGATAAAGAACCCACACACTGTTTGAGAAGAGTAGGGGACAATCATGTAGTCCACGGTGTTGTGGTCTGGCCTTTGAGCATAAGTATAACATTACAGCAGGTTCACATCAGTTGTACAGCTGTCAATATAATTAACAATTATTCTACAAGGAAGCGCTCAATATGAAGTGATAGATCATTTGTTATCAAAAACTGAACTACGGATATCAGTTTTCCAGCATTTTCATTGGCTCGCTCGACACAGGCTATCAGTTCATATTATACTTGCTGTACCAAATATGGTCAAGGAACGCGTCAGCAATAAAGCGAGCTGAAAACATTTTTTGCAGCTCTGAGAAAAAGTGGCCGACAAAAGCCAAATAAAATCAACATGGAAGAGTTGTTGATCCTGGAGTTTTTAATAAAACAATTATTCTATTCGGGCTTACTGGATATAAAATGATGATAACCAACTCGGCGCGTTATCTATCACTTTATATCAAGCGTGCCCTCGTAGAATATTTGCTAAATATTCAGCAAGCTCAAACAGAATAATTGTTTTATTAAAAACTCGACGATAAACAACTCTTCCATGTATAATAATTAAGCAAAGTACGATCGTCCGGGTGAGTGTAGTCCTGAGAAGGACTGTTTGAGATGACATTGACTGACGTTTTGACAACCTGAGCGGAAGTCATCTTCAGAGTCAAGTGATTTGTGTAACGTCAGTAGATACCATAAGAACTTAATTATGATATGACTTCTGGGTTCAAACCATTTACGATCTTCCATGTATTGTCGACCAAAGCAACGACTTCTGCCTCCGACAATTCCGGTCCAAAACGGCTTTTGTCGGCCATTTTTCTCAGAGCTGCAAATATGTTTTCAGCTCGCTTTAATTTAATGCTGACGCGTTCCTTGACCATATTAGGTATATGAACTGATAGTCTGTGTCCGGCCGGCCAATGAAAATGCTGGAAATCTGATATCCGTAGTTCAGTTTTTAATAATTATTATTATACTAACCTGTGCATGTTTTTTGTCAACAAAAACCCTGGAAAAACGCTGAAACCTAAATGGACCTAACCCTATGATTAATCATTCGATAATTCAGGAAATTCAAGCACACAAAGGCTTTAACCAGGATCTTACCAGCAACTCCAGCAGGGAATGCTAAAATAGAATTGATGGGGTAGAACCACTCCACGGGTAGTACTGCTACTGGCTGCATCCTGTATTTCATTAGAAAAACAAGGTGGCAAATCCCCTTAAAAAGAAATAAATGAATTGGTTCACAAGGAGAATCCAACGTTCATACTTTTAATTAATATCTATTATCATGTAAGGAATGGTTACAAGCCAGGTTCATTTCAAATATGACACCGTTAATCTTCACCATAATTAACTTCATGTGGTTGGCCATCAAAAAGACATGATTGCAGATTTACAGCAACTCATAAATATTTACTGTACATGGTATCAGAGGTATTTCAATGCAAAAGAAAAACAGGGCAAGATCAGAAATCCTTCCACTTCCCCCCTTTGCCTTTCTGGGCACATACATGCCAGATTATGCACTTAACAAGATGCACGCAGATTTCGATAAGCATCACGAAGTGTCCCCTTGCTCTTCTCCTCAACTTCAACATCAGTTGTGTCTCAGAATACAGACAATTACATGTAACGTCAAAGTGTCGTCCCCCCCCCCCCCCACCCCCACCCCCCTCAAAATGCTGCTCCTCAAATAATGATAAACAGCCGTATTTACTTTAAGTGTTAAAAAATTCACCAACCTTTACCCTTCCCTTCTTGTTGGAAATAGGTAGCAAAGGCTTAGACTTAAAATGACACTTTGTGTTGGATGTCAAAATTGGGCGTGCATGTAATTAAGCGCATTAATTTTCTGGACTAAGTGTTTCTTTTTTGTGAAAAACCATTGCTTTCCTTTCCCTATTCGAGGACGATTAAATCGAAACTCACCAGAATTCCAAAGCAAATTAATGCTAATATTCTTCTTGTATAAGCTAACTTGTCACTTGTTTGTTTGGCTGCAAATGTACAACGAACACTGCTGAGCACGTTATTTTATCAACAGTTTTGAGAGTGTAAGTTGAGTGAGCAGGAAATTAAATCCTCGCACCTCCTTCTAGCCTCTCCCCTAAACCTTGAAGACTGGGAAAATACTGCCCATTAGAAAGGGAAAATATATGTCTGGTAATAATAATTATTGTGTACAATTGCAATCTCTTTCAGGGTCAGTAGTTCCTTCTGAACTAAAATCGTTAAACAAGTTTGGAATCTTTTAAGAAAAATAAAAGTTGCTTTACATTTTTATACCTCCCGAATAACTATGAAACATTTATAAATTTTTGACGTGTTATCAATAAAAGTATTTTTTTCACTACAATACCTAGTCTTGAGAGGTCTTCTGTTAGCTGATTTATTTTTCTGTCAAGTCGCATATATTTGGCAAATTCGTCCTTTAAAAGAAAGACAACATTAAAAAGAAAATGCTTTAAAGGGAAAAATAAGCTAAAACATTTGTACCTGTGGCCTAATCTTTGACTGATCATTTTTCAACACAATGATCACATCTTTGATCTCCATTTCTCTCCTGTCAGCTGCAGTGAGGAAACCAGCCAACTTATAAAAGGAAAATAAACAAAGTGAGCTCACTGACTGTTAGCCTGAAAATAAAAGTTCTACAGATATAATATACTAATAATTGGTAAGACAAATAATAATTAAATTACTAAGGAGAAAGTGCTGTCTCTGTAATTACTTCTGCAAATGGTTAGACTTTTAAGTCTCCTCAGACAAGGACTATAAACCATACATCCTGTCTTTTAACCCTTGTTCAAAAACTCTGTGGGATGTTAAAGATCCCACACACAACCCTTCAAGATCCCGTCTCACAACCCTTCAATGCTCATAATCCTGTGGGACGTAAAAGAACCCGCACACTTGTCGCAAAGAGTAGGGCATGAAGTTCCCGGTGTTGTGGTCTGTCTTCTGTGGTGTATCATGTTTGGGAGGGTAAATGCTCGGAGATATTAGCTACACCAAGCTACTCTAAAAATCCGAGGGTAAATAAAGATATATGATATGATATGATATGACTCGAAAAGAGCAGGGCACTCAGGTTCCGGGTGTTGTGGTCTGGCCTTTCTTCAGCAATGTGGTTGGCTTGGTGTAATCTCCTGAATGGACTACTGATCAATGAGACCACATAACAGGAGTAGTCAAATTGAAGGAGTCCAAGTGCAAACTGGTAAATACAGGATTGATTTGTTTTTCGGACTTTGATGCAATGTGGTTGGATTGGCGTAATCTCCTGAATGGACTACTTATTGATGAGACCACAGCAACAGACAGTAGTCCCATTGAAGGAGTCCAAGTGCAAACTGGTAAATGAAATGCCAATTATTTGTAGCAGCTGAACCTTCTGTTTGACCTCAAAGAGCATCCTTTCCCATGCGCCTGATTTAACTAAAGTTGTTTTCTTGGTCCTTATTGAAAGACATAGCTCCACTTTTTTTCCCTATTGATTTATTTCATGCTTGGGCCATAAATCAACAGAAAAGACTCAGTTCACTCCACAACTTACAGTAATGACCTCAAGCTCAAGTAAGGGGACTGGGATGAACTCAGAAGTAATAGACCCGTATTAAATTTTTGCAGCCCTTTACATCAAACTGGGAGGAAATGCTTGGTACCTGGTTTTGGGACGAAAGCATGTGTTTGTCTAATAAATATACGGCTGAACCAAAAAGATACAGGCTTAAAATTTCTGGACCTGTCTGAGTTTTTGTTGTCATTAGCGACTTTCGGATTGGAGCACGAGAACAACTACGAGTTTTCTGTACTGAGCATGTGCATTAGGTTTAAAGAACGGAAAATTTCGAGATGTGCGTACGCGTAATTCAATCTAAAGGTCGCTATTTACATGAGAACGGTACCAACTCAGACCGGTGCGAGAGTTTCTCGTCTCCGCACAACCAAGATAAAGTATGTTTGTTTGTTTGTTATTTATTTGTTTGAGCAGGTTGAAGTTTTGGCAGCTATTCAGCTGATGTGGACCTGCTATACCCACCCACCCATATACTCACAGAGGATGCCACAACACCGGGAACTTCATCCCCTACTCTTTTCGAATAGTGTGTGCGTTTTTTAACGTCCCAGAGGGAACTAATGAACATGAAAGATATTTGTGAGACGGGGTCTACGGTTTATAGTCTATCCGAGAAGACTTAAAAGTCTTAGCCATTTGCGGATGTAATTACAAAGGCCGCACTTTCTCGTCAGAGTGTTGGTCCGGCCGGAGTCAAACTCACGACCTCCCGCATGGCAACCCGGTGCTCAAGCAACTGAGCCACCGGTGCGCGGTGGACCATCAACGAGTTCGTCCCGGTCTCATGTTAATACCCCCTTTGTAAGAGATTGGGCAACCCTAGCTTAGCAACCATTTTCCTGCAGTCGGTAACCAAATTCTCAGACGGAGAAGAAGTGAAAATTATTACCACTTAAAAGTCTCGGAATTCGCATGTCGCATGTTCGGTGGTTTAACACCGAAACGGGATAAACTTTCAGAAAGCGTAACCATGAACGAATAAGAAAAACAACAGTTCTTACCCAGTCGGCCAGTACTCTAGACAGTTTATATACAATCCGCATGAGAAAAACGTAGATAAATACAAACAACAACAACGAGGCCGCCATTTTGATGGTCCTTACCAGTCTCTGCGGTCTCTGCGATACCCAGGCTCTTCGCGGACAAGAGTTTTTCAGGCCTGCAAACTCCTTCCTTAGCAGAAGAAGTTCATGGAGTACATTAAGTACAGATGGTTTTCAATCACGTGATGAGACGGCCATGTTCGTGCACAAAACACCAGCAAATTATGGCTCATGTTTTGCATTACAATAGAGTCAAAATCCTAGAAGACTTTTTTCTTATTGTTCTGTGCACCAACATTGCTGCTATAACTCCACTGAGGTGAAAGCCATCTATATGCAAGCGTGAATAAGACCCTGTTTATATGAAGTAAAGTTGTCCCGGGTAAGAGGGTCATCCTCTCAGCCGAGTCAACTTTAGCGAGTGTATATATGAGAAAAAACTTACCCTTTCGCCCGAGTCAAGAGCTGCCACTTCAATTTCGATCATATCAGGAGACTGGAAGACAGCACTCGCGCATGCTCTCGTTATCTTGCCTTGACCGAGTTGACCCGGCTAGGTGTGTCAACCTTCTGGCCGAGCCAACTCTTTTTCTCATATAAACGGTTCGCAGCGTGTTATAAGCAAATGTAAGAAAAGTTGGCTTGCCTAGGGTAGCTAGGGTAGGCGAGTGACCCTTCTCTCACAGAAGCCGGCTACTTTTTTTCCGTAAACTGAAGTAATTAAAGACACTTTATTTCAAACTTAATATTAAAATTCATTTTCACAATGACAAGAGTAGATTGCTCTACTCAAACCAGCCGCCAACATAAAATTTTATTTCTGTCAACGATTGGTTTTTGAAGCCCAATCAATTGTGTATTGGTAAGATAATGGTTTGACACTGACTAGTTTTTTGATGTTTCGTGCAAGACGTTTCGGCTGTTGCTTAAACTGATGAAGGCTGAAGCACCTACACTTACATTAACACAGTCCTTGTTTGAAATTGCACAAGAAACATAGAAATATACGTTTATCTTTTTCAAAATCTCTTATCCCCAGACTACCCCGGAAAGGGTCCGCCCAATTCTCTGAGCCCCGTTGACCAAATCCTGCACCCGCCCCAGGGTCGTAACATTGTATTGCGCACGTATAAAAAGTAAAGCTACATAATAGTTAAGATATAATTTACTACCAGATATCGATAAATTTTCGATTTGTCAAGACTGGGCTTGCAAGAGGTAAATATCATTATTTAATTCTCAGCCTCGGTTAATTAATGCATTTCCCTTGCTCTGATTGGCTTACTCAATCTCGGTTTATAATATCAGCTCATATACCTTAGTTTGACCTTACATGGCAAATGAGTGCGCTAAGCGTTGCTAAGCTAAAAATATTTTCACAGGAAAGCGAAAGTTCTCTCTGAATATAAAAGCAAAAAATAGAAAATAAAAACGTTTTGTGGAACGTTCTGATCAATTCCGACGTTTGTTATGAGCCTGCGTCTATCTGACCACCAGGTATTACACAATATCGCATCTTCATCAAGTCTTTTCCATTTCGCTAGGATTTTCTCGCCTTTTTTTGCTCGTATTTTGTACTTCCAAACTTTTGGAGTTTAAGGAATTTAAAAAAAACAATTATTCCATTCGCGCTTGTTGGATATGAGACTGGTTATAGCTCTTTACCATCTCATATCCAACGCGCGCTCATGGAATAATTGTTCATTCACACCCCAAACAAACCTTGCGTATTGATGACGTAAAAGCACGCAAAGTTTGACTTTCGTAAGTGTGAGAATATAAATATTCAGAGTGGAACAAATGAAATGTTTCACTTCTGCCCGAAGCTCTTATTTTCCTCGTCATGCAGAGCGAGCGATTTTTAAAATCTACTGTCAAATGTCTGTTTTTGTATAATAAGAATAATGGGAGGCAATTTCTATAGGACTGAGTGACGACTATATGCATCAATGTCTTAATGGCTGAAATTAGAGCATTTAGCTGTAGTGTGAAGTATTTTACTTAAAACATTATTATTCGGACAGGCGTAGCTGAGAAGCTTAAACTTAAATTAACTTAAGATAATCAATTTCACAAGTTGATCCCTTAAGAGCAGTATCGTAAAAGCACCTTTTACTACTGAATTAATGCACGGAACACGAATAAGGCTCTGAATTGAATAACTCTTAGCTGCAGGGGCAGCTGTAGTGCCAACATTTACCAGTTACAAGTAATTATGTGAACATTTTCAACCAATCCGGCAGATCTTTAAAAATTTTTAATTAAGGCTCAAATAAACATTCACTATGACAGGTTAGATTATGAAAGCGTAGCGCGAGATTTGTGAGTCAGTATTATGTCATTTATGTCAATCAAATGTGCCCCGAATGAGCTCGGTGCACAAGATGAGTTGCCACAACAATTCCTCAGTTATTTAGTATTTGCCCTCAAACGATCGAGCCAGAGTCAAACACCAGTCTTGAAAATGGCAGGCACTACACTCTGTATACCTTAACCACACTGAATACAGAACTCATTGTCGCTCTTCATTTTGATCAACTTACAGCAGGCGAGCTATTCAGAGAATTCAGGTAGGAATATGCTTTACAAATTAACTTTAATTGGAAGGGCTTTCACTATGAAGTTGAAAACTGCTTATGCTGACATGCTCTTGCGTTATAACTGAGAACTTCACAAACATTAATTATTTAAGTCCTCTTTAAGTATCTACCAAATACAGGTCGAAGGGAGGCTTGTCTGGTAGGATTCCCGTCCGCTAAGGTTTCAAATAGGGCGCGATTATCAGTTTTCTTAATTGTACTAAAACTTATGAAGGAAAGAAATGTTTATTTGAAGAGCGGATTATAAACGAAAGATTGAAGTGATGCTCTCACTTATCAAGACAATTTAAGCAATTGTCTCTTATAGACAACGGAAAAATTCAGGTGTCTTCAAGGGAATTCGAACCAATGACCTCTGCGATTCCGGTGCAATGCTCTACCAACAGCGGCAATAAACTGAA
>NC_090871.1:3908834-3916334 GCF_036669935.1 Montipora foliosa
TTACAAATTGAAAGTGTAAGAATTCAACAAACTCAAGCATGCCAGGAAAAATTATTTCTGGATTCCAGGGTAGCTAAAAATAGCAGCATACATCTTCTGCTCTGTGCTTATGAACAAACACAGGCTGTTTTGGAAGGACACTTGGCTCCTAAAGGAAATGATAATAACTATTCCTCATCCACTCAAATGACTTCGCTTCGTGTTGTTCGTTGACCACAATTGTTTTTCCCATTAAACTCTTGATGCACTCCCAATTGGAAATTCATGCCGGGAACGATTTCAATTAGTGAGATCCACAACAAAAGCCTTTTTAAGATTTTGTGTTCGATTGGAAATTTTAAAATCTAAATCCGGATTGCCCAATCGAACGCACCCCAAGTTTAAAGTTAAAGTGTGGGAAGAGAAAAGGAGATAGTATAAAGTAATACAAGTTCACAATACTTGTTTCAGTGGATTTATGAAAAAAAGTGCAGGAAAGGCTAGTTCCAACCCAATATTATTGATGCTCAAGAACTAACTATTGACCTTTTTCCAGTTATGTGCTTAGCTACCTAGCCTTAAAATGAAAGTGAGGCTGGAGTTGACTTTGCTTTCATACAAACCTCACGGCTTTTCTTATTTAAATAGGAACACGTTAGCATTACAACAACATGATTTACATAAGAAAAGCAATGAGGTTTGTATCAAAGCAAGTCAACTCCAGCCTCGCTATTATTCAAAGGCCTGGTAACTGAGCACAGAATTGTAAATCTGTCAACAGTTGCCGCCCTTTTTCCGTTAAAGACATGGTACTGTTACTTGGCTTTTGTCATTGCGAATCTCAAAGCCGTTTTTCACACCAGCGATTTCGCTCTCACATTTATCGAAAAAATAAATACTTATATCCAGGCTTCCCGAAAATCGAAGTGAATATGACCCCAATCGGGGCTGGTTGTTCAATGTCGAGATTTAATTAGTTGTCAAGGCCCATTTCAACGTCACCGCCGTTTGTTTTTATATATCTGATTAGCATAGAATGCTAGCGGAAAAAATGGATAAATCTTAAGATAAGGAGTCGTAAACTCTATTAATTAAGTGAAACTTCTGATTCTTGAAACAAGTCAAAAAAGCGTTCGGTTATCAGATACAACTAATGACATTGACAGCGATTGACAGCGCTAAATTCTGCCTTTTACTCTTTGTTTGACATACTTTTGTACTTAAAAGACCCCACAGAGCAAATAGAGGTTCTCGGCTTTATGGAATATTAACCGCTTGTTGTTTAAAGTCCGAGTTCAAGGGTAAATACCGTGGGTGGAAACGAAAATTCTTGCATAACAAAGAAAGTTCTTGCCTGAGTGCTTTAAGCCTGTTTTGCAGTGCCGGTTAACAGGCTATCAGAAGTCTTGCTTTGCGTTTTGTGGGCTCAGTGCTCTGTACTGGTTTTGAAAGACTGAAGGTTTTTTCAACTGATAGAGGTAAGCAAATTTCTTCAGTGATTTTCCACTGTGTTCATCATTAACGGAGCCAAACAATTCAAGTGGCAAGAATTTCTGAAATTACTGAATTACGGTCCAAATTGAAGGGTTTGTCTCTGACTTTAAATGCTCGCAAGTTCTCATGCCGCAGCAGATTTCCTCTGAACGACTCTTTTTCAAAAAGACTTAGCTGATTAGAGTGTGATGTGAAGTGCTAGTTTCCGGGCATTTTCAAAAAGACTGGTTATCACCCCGGCGTTATTTGGCCCAAGTTTGTAAGCGTTTTCTTTGAAATCAACCACCTGATTCACACTGGACGTATCACCGAAACAGGGCATTGAATGGTTTTCGTTGAATAAGATATATCAAAACGAGCTACGGCCTTTCTTAATGGCTCTCAATTTAGCAAGTTAAGGTTCAGTGAATAACAAGCCTACTCATGCAATTGACTTCATTTGCTCAATGCCAAAATTATTCTCGAATGTTCTGACTTGTTAGGGACCTTGATCTACGGACGGCGATGTCGACGAAAAACGTCATCTCAAAATATAGCGCGCTTTGCTCTATCTTAAGTCTTTCGTGATAATCCCATCTCTTTCACGTTCTGCAATGTGGGTGAAGCATCCTTAAAATAAATTGGTACGAGCGCGGGTTCAGATCTAGAGTGATAATAGAGAATGAAACTGAGATTCTCTGTTGCATGCTCACGTCAGTCGTCTAAACCTCAAATTTGGTGATTTCCGTTCAAGTCGTCATTACCAGGGGCACCCCAACGAAAATATAGTTCAAAACCACTAAACACAGCATTGTTAAACGTATTTTAGTATTTAAACGGTAGATATAGGCATATTCACGGTATCCCCTAAAAATTTTTCATCTGTTCGGATTTCCTAATGATTCGAAATAAATAGGGATCAAAACTTACCTTTTCGAAAATTTCAACCAGAAAAAAAGCTCCCGAAAATTTTAGATGACCTTTTTAGGGTAAAAATCCATTTAAAATTATAGCCTTTTTTAGATGTTTGAAAATCCTCGGACAGGCAGGCAAGCAAGAAATTTTACAACAAATGTTCCGAAAATTCTAGATCTCAAATCGTCTTCCGAAGTAACAGGTATTTTCCGAAAATTGACGTTGGGTGCCCCTGCGTTATGCAGATTATCGCAAAAATATGTGCTAAAATCCGCGCTGTACGTTGCAGCAAGATCAGTTTTCCTCTTTTATCCAATGATATCATTGTTTTGCGGCGTTGCTGCTGCGGTCGCTGTCGTCGTTTCTCAGCTCCCCAATATGTTCAACGAACGAGCCATAACCGGCCTGGGTTCGCAGTCATCAACACATTAGGAGCTGGTCCAACAGATTGCCAATTTTGGGGTTCATGTTAAACTTGTTGACGTTTTATAATCAATTTACATATGTCACATATTTAAAGTTAGCGCTCAATAGATCGTTTTCACTGTCACGCAATAAAAAAATAAATCGAAAACCATCCGGTGGAAAAAGTCAAGAATTCGTGATGTTGTAGAAGATAAATGAAGAAGACACCTCTCCAAGTTTTAGGCCCGTGCGTTTCCCCAAACTTCAGATATTCGTCGAAATGTTTCGTAGAAATTTACAGAGCCCAGTATGAAAACGCCATGTTGGTGTACATCTGTGGTGCACCAATATGGCGGCCGGAAAATAGTGTCAACATCTGTTACTTACTTTGGCTATCTAGGCGAGTGATCATCTGTACTGAACAGACAGCTATTTACTTAAGCACTTTTCCTAATGCTTTAAATTCTAAAAAGGCTCAAAACCATGAGATAAATATAAATTTCTCGATAAACTTGATCGTCGCCTCGTGTCACGCACCGCTATAACTCAGAAATTCAAAATGCTCTGGTTTCCAAACGAAGCACGCTATTGAGCTTTAAAATTGCAGATGGATACAAATTTACCGCCTCTTATGCCTGATGAGGATAAAATCTTTCGTGGCTCTTTAGTTTTGGATTTTAGAAAATGATGACGTCACGTGAAAACGATCTATAGGCTACTTTCTTCCAATTTCTCCTGCGCTACTGACCGTACATTCTTGACTCCCTGTCATAATGTCAGAGCGAAGGTTTGATCTGGTTTTTAAATACTCTCTCCTTCTGCAATAAAATCGATTAAAACGGACACTTTTTGGCGGGGCGCCTTGTTTACGAACGGACACTTGGGCACCTAATTTGCTTCACTGAACATTAACAAACCGGGAAACAATTGATTTAGTAATCCATAACAAGGGAAGTTGTTTGTGGGTTCAGCTCGACATTGGCTACTGCTCTTAAGATATTTAGAGATCAAGAAGTCCATAATAGTGGGCTGTCAGCGAGTGTAGTCTGAAAGCACTTGTATTGCGTCAAGGTAAAAGTGAAACGTTGAAATTTTTGCGCCGATTGCTTGGTTTGGTGAGATTGCCTCTTAACGCCACCAGTCAGGTTAGAGGGAGGACTTCCAATAGGATCCGAGGCATTATTCCCATTACAATTCCATTTATATTTGTCACTGAGTGGTCGTTCTTTGTGATATTAATTCCGAAACTTGTTCAGTCGTGCATGATAGCTTAATTATTAAAACTTGTCAAAACTCTTGGGGAACCCCACGTTTCAAATTCAATGCCCATGCAATCTTTCATTCTGATCACTTGCTTTTGAATCGTTTCCAGACAGACCATGCGTTCAACATTGTTATACGGTTTGCTGTTGTTCCTTATTTGTATCTTGTTGATGGAAGCTAAGCCTGTACCTCTGGAAAAAGGTAAGAAAGATTAACGGGGACATAAGTTGTGGAATAATCATGATAATCAGGCTTTCCCACAAACTGGACCAATGTCACGCAAAGTTTTGCTTCACTACTAATTATAAAACACCGCCTGTAGTAGATGCTAAGAATTCTCCCTACCATAGGAGGATCTTCATATAAATAGATAGATAGAACGTTCACAGGACATGTACTGACATTCATTTAGTCTAAATAAGTTTGCTTTGCCATCATGATGTTCCCTTAACGTAAGTCACATATCACCACAAAACAGAAAAACCTTCACACCAGGAACAAAAATCAGGTAGCTAGAAACTGTACAATTCTGTCTGGCTACACGACTATGTGAGTTTGCCATTGACTTAATTCTTTTCTACTTTTCAAATAGGTGACCTTGTAGAAGCTCTTCAAGAACTTCTCAAAGAAGGTGAGCTATTGGTATCAAGTAACGGCATTTACTTCGTAATTATTGATAATTATCATTACAGTAAAGCTAAATAAATCTGTTTGTTACGTATAAACAACTATCTCCAGTTAAAATAAAAGCAATTTTTCATAGAATTTCTCATGAGCTTTTCACCACACTGCATAATCTACACAGCAGGGTCATTTACATCCGCTAATTGGAGCGCCAGTAACATTTTAACACACGCTTTGTTGTATCGTGTCTCGTAACGAACTTGAATTTTTTCTAGAAACGTCTTTCCACAATGGCAAAAGGAAGGATGATCATTGGAATACTTTAAAAGCTTTTACCGAGAAAGGTATGATAAAACGAACCTGTAAAAGATTTCATGCCATTGACGGTGTGAATTATTCATTGACTTAATGCTAAAATCAGACCTAATGAAGGCTGAATTGACTACTGGAGTGTAACTTGAAATGCATTGGCCGATGAAGACTGGTTGGCCAGTGGAAATATAATCCATCGAATGTAATTTACACTGCAGCAGCTTTTAACGCAGTAGACCTTGGAGTTCTTTTGTGAATCCGTTGACATTAACATTGGAAGCCTCACCCTCCACCCCTCCCCGGGGGGAAGGGGGAAGGGGGGGGGGGGAGGACTTTGCATATGAAGGAGTGGGGATGTTTGCCGGAAATTTTGAATTAAACCCCTAAAGGAGACCAATCTGGGCGTGGCCCAGGCTTTTTTGACCCCAAAAAGAGACTATATTTAAAACGTATGAAATATATCTTTACTGGGTTGCCGTATGGCAATCCCAGTCGGAAAATGGGTAGATTTTCCGTATTCTCTTTTTTTTAATTTTCCGTGTCGGTAAAAGTCTTGCCTGTCACTCCCCTGGTAAGTGGTGTCTTTGTGCATAGAGGCTTCTGCGCGTATTTTCTTAGGATCGAGAGGGTAGTGGAAATGCGTAGATTTCTCTGGTCGACACACGAGAATCATTAACTTAGCCTGCAATGGCGTCGAAAGTCAAGTAACGCGAATGGCGTTTTAGTGGATCTTTGAACAAAATATACCCTTATGGAGCTCAATAATGGAAAGTCAGTTGGATAAACTAGGCAGGCGGTGAAAAACCAACACCTGGAATCTCAAATGGCGACGAGTAATGGACTTCGACAACAATCTATCGCCCGTCGAGCCGAAATCAAAGTGAGCTGTATTTCTAAAATAATATTTAACCAAGTGTGCTGTTATGTAGAACACTGAAACCAAATGGAAAATTCTCTGGTAACTTATGAGTTCAGCAAAGACACAAAGACAGAGAACGATTGAACGAATCGAACACCTTACGTGGATCTGTGATCAACTCTGCACAGTCTTCAGGTTAAAAAAATAATTGGAAATGTAACAGCCAAGAATTATTTGAAACAAAGCTTGTCGTGTATTTGTGCTTCATTATTTAAGGAAAAGGTTCTTCATGGAAACGGTTTGATCCTGAAATTTAGTTTGTTGCAATATTGCGCATATTTGACACGATTGAGTTTCTTCTCTTCACGCACGTAATGAAATCGAAGGGGTTTTTGCCTCTAATAGCAAATATGTTGTTTGTTTCAAAAAATTGTGAATTCATCATGTTTTATGATATGCGAGCTTAACTGGATAGTTTTTATGGCAATAGCATTTTCTTGTCAAAATGAGGTTAGCGTCTTTCTGGTGTGTTAACTTAATTAAATCGTGAGTTTGTATTTGCCGTCTGCCGCGTAACCTTGATTTCCACTCTCAAAATTACCTCCAGAACCTACTTTTTGCGTAGAATAAGCTTTTAGAATGATGTTCTTGCATAAAGCAAGCTAACAAAATATGTACCTTGCTGAGTTCGCATTTGTTAGCGTTAATAGTATTTTCGGTCCGATGCTTCTGTTTTATAAGGAGTATATTGTTTTGGTTTCCCATCCAAACACTAACCTCGCTGGACTGGGATTAACTTCAGTGAACTCTGTCAGATGCTCAGAGGGCACGCTTAAACTTGTGGTGAAAAGAAGTTGTGAGGGAACTTGAAAATTATGAACATGTCAGCCCAGAAGCCAATGTTTCTCGCTCCTCTTTTATTTGTTATTCTTCAGAGACTGGATTGCTGTAGTTCAATACCACACAATTCAGTGCCTTCTGATTTTCTGTAACACGTACCACAGGCCACCCAGTGTATGCTTCACGGAAGCATCTCGTTTTATATTTCTTTGCGCGCAACCCTAAAGGAGACTTTCACGGCTACATATGATGGCGTTTTGCCCAGAACACTCTACCTGAAATCACAATCCGAAACTTACACCCCTAAGCGAGACGGCGAGCATCTCTATCCTTTTCATGTGGGATTCCCTACCTCCACCGGGGGGGGGGGGGGGGGGGGGAATTACCGCCGACTGGTTGGCGCAGTTGGTTGAGCATCGGACTCCTGTGCAAGCAGGACCAACACTCACGGTCTTTAAGTAACTGAGGAGAAAGTGCTGCATTTGTGACGACACCTGCAAATGGATAGACCCTCTAGTCTCCTCGAATAAGGAAGAAAAATTACAACCCTCAATGCTCATGCAAAACTCAGTGAAATGTAAAAGGACCAACCGTCCCAAGCACTATTCGCAAAGAGTAAGGAGGCACAGAGTTCCCTGTGTTGTGGTCTGTCCTCCGTAGTATATGGTTAAGAGGGTAAATACTTGGAGATATCAGCTACCCCAAGCTACTCTAAAATCCGAGGGTAAAGAAAAAATTAATGATGATCAAATGAATCGTCGACATGAAAATGACATGGAACACACTTTGCTGACTTTTATTCTTGTTTTCGATTCGTAGAATCTGATCCT
>NC_090871.1:3928834-3931334 GCF_036669935.1 Montipora foliosa
AGCATCAAATTTTGGTAAACGTTCCACATTATAGGCTAGCTTGTCGATGCGCTAAAAAAAGTCAAGAGATGGGCTTCACCTACTTTGGCCTAGAAGACTACGGTCGTTGCTTCAGTGGCGCGCATGCCGCATCAACTTACAGTTCTCAGGGCCCCGCAGATGACTGCCGGAATCATTATTTTTCTGCATGCGATGATAACGCCTGGGGCTTGTGTGTTGGCAACACAGCGAGCAACTATGTCTACGAAATTAAAGAAGGTATTACCGAGCTAGTTTTAGCACCAATTTTCTTTAACTAATTTGCAAAAAATGTTTAGCCAACCCATATGTTCATAGCACATGTTTCATCTAAAAGCTAAGATGATTCAATGCTTCAGTTTACTGGATGAAGGATCAGTGAAAAGGTCGTAATTGGTCCTGATCAGGACCAAAACTCTGTTTCTCAGTCCACTGTTATGTATTATAGTGATTTAACTGAGGGCGGAGGGGTTGGCGCAGTGGTAAGATCTCTGCCTTCCAACCCTAAGGTCCCGGGTTCCATTCCCGGTTCTGCCGAGAGTGGAATATTTGGCGACCTTCTTTCCCGTTGAAGTTCACTCAGCTTTCCATCCTTCCCAGGTCGGTAAAATGAATACCAGCATGCATGGACTGCTTAGAAGCGGCTGCAATTTGCGCCTGTATATGCTTCCAGTCCGCTGGGGGTAAATTGATCATTGTAAAGCGCCTTTGAGACTTGTGATAAAGGCGCTATACAAATGCACCACTTTACTTTTTTTACTTTAAAGTCTTTGAAAAGAAACTTAGGGTTTGATCATTGAAACCGAATAGATTAGAGTTTTGCATGATCAAACAGAGGGGAAAATATTTGAGTTAGAATACTTCAACTTGCCAATACGTAGTGCTAATCGTGCAGGTGAATTGGAAGAGATCATGAACTTACAGAAGTGGATATCTCGTAATGAATGAAATTTTGTCATTGAATAGGAAAACAGGAAAACAAATATAAAAGAGAAATATTCTTCCCGTTGTCACTAACAAAATTAATTATTGAAAGTTACACAGAGCTTTCGAAATCCATCCGAGATCCATTAGGATCCAATGAGTAAGATCATATCTATCTTATAAAAGAATCAGTTGTTTATCTTTTTTGTTCATGCCGTGGTGAACTAAAATCTTTCACTAAATCTAGCAAAGCTTGTTCTGTATACATAGTTCCAGGTAACGTAAATTCCTAATTGGCTTTATTTTTCTTTCAACAGCAAGTAGTGGAGATGGAGAAATTGTTTATGGCAGAACTCACGATGATGAAACAAGTCAAGAAACCAAATAACAAAAGAATAATTACCCATAAGTTAATCTGTTCTCAAGAACTAGTTTTGGCTTTTAAAGATGAATTGTGAAATTTTCAGACTAAAGTAATAACCTATTTTTTTTCCCTTTGTTCCTAAATTTTAAAAATTAGCTGAAATCTTCTTGTATCCAGCAAAGTTATGTAACCATGGTTGAACGAGTCTCTGTTTATGCAATTAATTATATCTTCACCCACGTGAACCTGAGTCAGATCAATATGGAGACCACCGCTGTCCATTTCCACCGTGGACATCTTGCAAGCTGTCTGTTATGGCAGAAATGGTACTGACACTGCGAGATTCCACAAAAAGGAAGAATTTATTTTCATACAAGGTTATGTGGTAAATTGACAACTAAAAACATAAACTTAACAAATGGAAAGTGGTTCAGCGTTGCCTGTACTCTTATCGACAACGATATTCGTCATCAAAGTGGTCAAAATGTTGTGGACTCACGAGGCGCAGTCGAGTGAGTCCACAACACTTTGACCACTGCGATGACGAATATCGTTGTCGATTAGAGTACAGACAACGTTGAACCACTTTCGATTTGTTTTAACGCCAAAGAAAGTGTTTATTTCAGAGCGTGACCAAAATCATGACACAAAGAAAGAGCGAGCGTTGTCTATAAGTTTCTCGAAATATGATTGGTTTATTTCCCAAAATGAGCGTTCCTGATTGGCTATTGCATTTAGTGACAAATAGACGCGAACATGACGCGAGCATCGTTGTCTAGACTCTCATCGACAACTGCAAATTAGCCAATCAGATTGCGAGATTACAAGCAATTGTGGTAAAAAAATATTTTTGCGAACGCGATGCTTTTTTTCAGAGAGAAAGACTGAGGCCAAAGCGAAATGTCATTAACGTTCAACAGATCTTCTCAACCCAACTAATACCAACTTAAGCTTTTCTATCCTTGCGGACACAGCAACCCAACTCGATCTCTCCTTGATTTAGTCTCGAACATGGATGATTTTTACTTGTTTCGTAACCGGCGCTATGAGATTACTTTATTCTTAACTATGGGCCGCCGTTACCACCAAATATATAGAGGATATTACACGGTGGCGAGAAGATATGAATTTTATGTTCGAGTGGAAAGAACAATATCTCACGAGTGAGCGAAGCGAACGAGTGAGGTATTGTTC
>NC_090871.1:3933834-4023834 GCF_036669935.1 Montipora foliosa
TCTATTTTGTGGTTTGGTGGGTCCTGTTCGAGTGTAGTAGTTTTGACCACTTCTCTAGCTGCAGAAGGTGTTATTAAATGCATACCTGTTGTGGGAAAAAGGACGTTGGGGTACGCGACGTGAAGTTCTTGAAATTACAGCCAAAAAATAGAACAATTTGATTTGACTACAGTTGGCATTTGCATTTGTCAAGGGAAAGATACTTTAGGTACGATAGTATAAAGAGGCAATTCAAGGGGAAAATATCCGATTTCTTTTAAATTTTAAGTGAAGGTTAAGGTCACACCCATCGAACGCAAACAAAATATGTAAAAGATAGAGATATTAGTTAATACTTTTCGCCGGAAGTAGAAGTTCATTTTGATTGACAGCACATTTAGACTCCCGGGTGTAGACTATCGGAGCGCTTTTCGTGGGAGACGTCAAATAATCGCCAACGTTTGAGGTATTTGTATAAAGAAGCATCATATTTTACTTTTTGTGGCATTTAAGAAAGTGTTAATTACGCAATGAAGACCTACAAGCCACGTGAATATCCGAGGTCTAGCGCCAGCAATAGGAAAAAGAGAACATAGAGGAAGGAGCACAAAAACAAGCGGAATTCAGAGAAAGAATCATATTATTAGAACTGGCCTTCAGACACCTCTGGCGAATCGTATCGGCGAATAAATTATCGTATCATCTGAAGAAAAATCATGGAAATTCAAGAGGTGCTAAATCAGGCTTTCTCAGTACACTGCCAGAGAACGAGAACAAACACACTTGTAGCGAAAAAGAAATAAGACCAAAGGCATTTCGGGCTATAGTCTTCTTACAACATGACAAGGAAAACACTATGTAAACGATTCACATAACCAGCCCGCATGCTGATATCGCCGTCACCATCTGTTTGCGATAATTTTTACGCTCATCCTACATTGTGCTTCTTTTTAAAGCTTTTGCGTTGATCCGCTTCCACTTTTTTTCTGCTGTTGCTGCTGTTTTTGATGAGATAGATGACTGTGCGCGTCCTTTTTCTATTTAGTATCAAGACAGATCCGCTCCGAAAACATGAGTAAAAAATCGGAAGAATATTAGTCACAATGAAGCTGGTGGAACGCAAGCACTTGTGAGAGATCGACAGCTGGGACCCGAAAAAAGTGGCGTCCTCTGATTAGCTAATTGTCGGGAAAAGTGTTGGGGTGGATTTTTATCTTGAAAGGTAAAAATGTAAAGATTACAAATCAAAGGCGCTTTGTTTCATTGCAATCAAATTTTGACAGTAGCTTGATAAACCTATTACCACCAAACCAGTTTTGGGGAATGTAAAATTCGATGAGTGCTTTTTTCCACGCGGTTACTCAAACGTTTTGGTTAGCGCTTTCGTTAGTGCTCTGACAAGAAAAACAAAGCATTTTCTTCAATAATAAACAAAGTATACCAGTGCACCGTAATCAGAAAGCGCTACATCCGTTTCTCTGAAGACATCCCTGAAGGTGCACGGTACCCTTAAAGAAAATATGTTGTTTTGGTCTCAATTAAGTGCGCTAATATAGGAAAATAATTTCAATTTCTTACCGGTTATTTAATATGAAGACTCAATCCAATTCAAAAGGAATTACAAACTAATTTTCGTTGCTATTAGTACTACTTTTGACACCGCGTTGTGTGACCGATAAAAACTCCCACAAAACATGAAAGAGATTAAAACGACGATATGAAAGCTGTAACAGTTACTAGTGGCTTCAATAGAAATCAACACTTACTTGTAGCAAAGCCAGGCAATCGACAGTAGAAATTCTTTCGTGTACCTCCGACTTCGGTAAACAAACGAGGAAACACAAAAAGTGAGAATGACCATGGCATGTGGATGACGTAGTATGACAATTGTGGCCACTAAAATATGCCGTTATATCTTCTATGTACAGAAACTAGCCAATGATAACAAACGTTACAATTTGTGGATATGAGGAAAAACAAACGGTCTCCATTTTATAACGTGGTCTGCCCTGCAGGAGGCATCCTACGTAATAAGGTAGGTAACAGGTAACAGGTAGACTTAATTACGATTCCTCTATACGGGGCTATTCTGCCGTAGTATACAATAATAAAAAATCTGTATTACAAAAAATAGAAATATATACATGTATTACGAGTAGAAACATTTACCTGGATAATTAAAAAGTATTTTTCAAAAAGTGGGCAGCACTTTCCTTTTCCTTTCAAAACTTAAAATATTGTTAGTCGCCCGAATGTATTCTGGAAGTAGGTTGTATTCTTTTGCCCCGCGAAAGGGCAAAAGAGCTCATTGAGTTGTTCAGAGTTTCCGGCTCTTTTATATTCATTGGAACATCCTTCTTCCTACAGTCTTGGTTAAGCTTGATAATTCGTCTTTCTCTTCTTCAAGACAAGGCCTGTTTATCAAGAGCCTTGATTAGTCTCCGTTGAGACAAACAGATTCTTAAGGAGAAGATAACATAAATTGCTTGCATTGCAGTCCCACTCGTATCTGATCTACGGAAATCGTATTTATAAAAATTGGCTGCAAACCAGACACAGGCCGGTATTGTTATAGTAATCTGTTTGCGAGAATCCAATAGGCACTGTTTTCAAATTCTAAACATGTTTAAATTATATTCATCGAATTCAGTTTTTTCATGTAATTAGCACCCTCTCTACCTAGACTTCAACTAATTAACACCTGTAGGTTCCCATAGTTGAAAAATCATGATAAGCTTAAGGCTAAAGTAATAAAGCATTCCATACCAGATGAGTCTTCTTGCCAAACCATTCCGAGGGTGATATGAGGTAAGTAGCGTATAAAATACGGATAATATGCGACACGATGTTATTGCGGACAAGCAATTCTTTTAGTTTTGAGGAAATTAATTCTTGCTTTTAAGAACAGACTGCCTTTTTTGCCGGTCGGTTTTTTTTTATTTTACTGTTCAGGAGACCTCTTTAGTAAACAAACTCGATTTTCAAGTTTATCAGCGAAGCAGGAACTGTTTTATAGTAGCACATGTTGTGCTGTGGATTTTGGGTGGACCTTCACATGCTGGCATATAGTCACTTCGATTTATCAGTACAGCTTTCTGTAATCAAAATGTAATGACAATTAACTTAATCCAAAAAACCCCGAGATTTTTTATGAAAGCTGCCAATTTAGGTTCAAGGAGCACCGAGTATTTCTTGTTGGCTTAACCCTAAGATTAGTAGTTGTTATGCATCTACCGGAAAGAACCTGCTGTTTAAATTTCGTCGGTCATATTCGCCGAATTTGACAAATAAATGAGTTCTTAAATGAGCAGAACTATGACTTGTGCACACTCGAAAAAAATCCGAGTTCCTTTAAAGGAGACTCAAGGGAGTTACGCCATTAAACGAGGTTTTAGGGTTTGTGCAGGGATGGCGCAGTGGGGAGAGCACTCGCCTCCCACCAATGTCGCCCGGGTTCGATTCCCAGACTCGGCGTCATATGTGGGTTGAGTTTGTTGGTTCTCTACTCTGCACCGAGAGGTTTTCTCCGGGTACTCCAGTTTCCCCTCTCCTCAAAAACCAACATTTGACTTGATTTGTGTTAATTGTTAATTTCAATTTACAGTGTCCCCAATTCGTGCTTCAGCGCTAGAACGACTAGACACTTAAATAAAGTTCCTTTCCTTTCCTTTAAGGCTGACACACCCCGTTTCTACATACTACCGGAACTGAGATTTATTACTGTCATATAGCCAAAGCATTAATTCCGATTGTCCACAAAGAAGTTCATGCTCTATTTTTTTCTTTTCATCGAATTAATTGGAGAAATGACGCATTTCACGCATTTTTTCGTCAGAGCCTCTGACAGTTGAAACTATGAATGTGCTGCATTGGTTTGTTCTTTTGTCTCTGGTGGGACTTGTCCAATCAGAAGGTAACACTGCCTCGTGATGTTTTGAAATTAACGTATTATGAAACTTTTTTGAGTGGATAAATAACATTATAAAGAGGTGGGGTGATTTTAATTCGGTTAGGTAGGCTCCCATCCAAAGCAAATGGCATAACGGACTTCACAGTGATTCGAGGACCAACTGAACTGAACTGAACTGACCAAACGTTTAGCCTCCTTTACTGCTAGCTGTGGGCTGCCGGTAAAATCCGTTCTCAGGTTGAATCGGTGTTTACCTACTGTAGGTTAAATTGGTGATCCGCATTTAGTTTTACCTGGGTTGAATACGCATTCAGATGAATTGAAGAAAGTTTTTTTTTTATGGGGCCTAAATTAAGCCTAGAGAAAACTTAGGGTCAGATTATACATGGATATCATTTGACTTATTATACAAAAGTGAAAAATGAAAAGAACTGCTCGTCGTTGTAGTGTAGTGGTGAAGACACATTGTACAGTTCTTTGTTCCCTTACTCATGATGTTGTAATGTTCAGATTGAATGAGTAAGTGTATGAATAGAGAAACCGTTATGATGATACGAAACATAAAGAAGATGTGTTGACTTGCGTAAGACAGAGCTTGAGGGAAGGTATACGTGTTTTCAGTCCTTTTTGGAAGGTTGATAGGTATTTTAAACTACTGAGGTAGAGTGCATATTCAATCTACATAAAACGAGGATCACCAATTTAGCCAACATATACACCCCTTAAATTTTATGGATCGTTCAACATTTATAATTTGGCCAAGCCTTTACGTCTTGTCTACACATCATACTTTAATTGTCTTCCCTACTTACTTGTAACAGACCGCTAACTAAAATAATTCCTTTTTTTTATTTTTCATTGAAAGAAGGACAAGAAGACTGTGAAGTGTCGTATCAGAAAATTGGATGTTATAAAGAAAAACGAAATGACAGAGCGTTAGCAAAACTTCTTCTAAATGTGAGGGATGAAATAAAGTGGAAACCTGGTGAATGGGAAAAATTTCTTAAAAGGTGAAGTCTGAAATAAAATTATGCATTTATCCTACAGAAAATAAAGTGAGTTTCACTCGGATTTTTTCCAAATCAAGCTAAAGACTGTAGAAGACCAAGACAAATCATGAAGCCTTACATGAAAGGGGACCCAGGCCTTTTAATTGATAAATATAAGTGTAAAATAACTGTCAAATCAACACTACCATGATGGTTCTACATGCGGTCATTCCGATGAGTCTCAACAAAGACCACCCAATCACATCTACTCTTGAGTCGTGCAGGACTCATACATAATGCACAAAAACTTTGTTCATCCGGGTGACAGCTCAATTAAGGCCCAGTGATTATTCCCAAATGATACTGTAACCAGTGACGAATTCGTTTTGTGTGGCTTAGGTTGGCCTGCCGTTGTGCCAAATTATCAAGAGTATTAGGTCAAAGTCACTTTGGTCTTCAGTTCTATGGTGAATGTTGGAGTGATGAACTCGCATTCGAGAGGTTTGATCGTCACGGAAAGTCAGATCCTGAGGGTTGTGTTGGATTTCAATACAAGAAATGCAACGACGACGAAGATGACAATGAATGCGTTGGAGGTCCAAACAAAAACTACGTTTACAAGATTTTAGAAGGTCAGCAAAGCACTAAGTTAGTGAGGTAAAGTCCGCTTACGAGCCACATGGCCCATAAGGCCGGAGCTTATCCCTGTAGCATGAAGCGACTAGAAGTATTTTTTACTCCCCCCCTGGATGGGATGCTAGTCCAACGCAAGGCTACCCCTAGCATTAAATTCGCCGAAGAATACAACGTAATGTCCCCTGCAAGGGCACGAAGCCGGACCCTGACCACTCGATCCGTAGTCCAGCTCACTCCTCCCACAAGTTAGTGAGGTGTCCTTAAAAGCTACAGCCATTTCATTCGAGCTGGCAAAGTATTTTATCGATTGCCTCATAGGCCTGCCGAAAACGTTCGAGTCGTTTCCATGCATAGCCAATCAGGAGACGTAAAGCCAAAGATAGCTGCGAAGGTTCTTTCTATGGAGTCAACTGGCCTTTGCAGAGCTACCGTTAAAACCCTTTTGCTGTCGCGATTGTTTGACTAGATCATTTGCTTCACGCTTAGTTTGTCGCAAGGAAAATTACGTTTGTAACATTGTTACACTTTCTGTCAATATAATTCCCAGCTTCCCTTAGGCTCCCTTGGCATATTTAGCTTCTATTTTACCTAGGGGCTTACTGATCAGTCAGCCCTACCAGTATGCGAGTTTAAGTGATTTGTCATAAATGATCCATGCATGTTAAGTATGTTATTATCAAATATATTGCACACTTGTATGATCACGGAGAAAGGAGAAAAAAAAAACTAAAAATTAGAATCTAACAATATACTGATATATAAACATTAGACTCCTAATCTTATGGAGTAACGTATTGTCTATTTAAAGTGCGGGTTTATGGACGAAATGGAGAGGTTATCCTCGCACTCACACCACGGGTCGCCCAAGCTCCATAAATGAGTGTCTGTACTGTACTACATTACGCAAGAGTAGAACTATAAGGATTTGTATGGATAAAACGGTTGTTCTGAAAATAAATTTAAAAAAATTAGAAAAACCGTTTTTCCCATACAACTCCTTATATTTCTACTCTTGCGAAATATAGTACAGTACTGAGATACTGGTATACTCATATATTGAGCTTGGGCTACCTGTGCTTACATTTTTTTTTTATAAGAACGTCTTATTTTGGAGCTGAGGCTGAAGGTTGTTAAGATTTCTTTAAGTTTAGATCAGACTTTGTTTCACTTGATGACTTGATGATATTGAAGTCTAATCGTATATTCTTTACTACAAGTCAAAACCCTTTTTTCTTTATTTCAGATGGAAGTGGAAGTGGAAGCGGAAGTGGAAATGGAACTCCTGATGTGAAATCAGTCTTCTCGATGAAAATTAAACATGTTCCTCTTCAAACTTTTGATGACTTAAATTGAAATTGATACTCAAATGAAAAGAAGCTTATTGAAACGTATTAGTGAAAATCACCTGTACTCAGCATTAACTTTATCAACAGGGAACGAACAAAGCTTGGGTCTTGCTTATTATTTCCAAATGGATTTAGAGAATTCAATTTCGCCTCCAAACTATTATTAAGGTCCATATTTGGGCGCTGGTACTGATTGAAGTATTCCACTAGCTATCCGCTTGACTGTTCAATATCCCATTTAACGTTAATTTTTCATTTCTTAATATTGACTATGTCACGGTTATTTTCGTGGTTTTGTAGAGTGCAAGGCGGAAGGTTTTTTTGCCGTCCCTAGCTTATGACTCACGAAGAGACTATTTATATCTTTCATTCTCATGTACTCTCTTCGTGAATGACTTTTCCATGATAAAGGAGGAAGTTTCCACTTAATAACCATGGAAACGCTTTTGGCCCTTGAACATTTTCGTTAAAAATGACAATTGAAACTCTATTTAAGCAGATTCAAACCCCCAACTTTGTCAGTTTCTGTTTATGCATAAACCTTACATAAAGCCTTCAATTGTAATTTCAAAACGGAATATAATGCGACTAGTAAATATTAAATCAACAGCGCTGCAGTTCTTTTTGTAACAACTTTTTTTTACCGTGAATCTTTCCATAGTCAGGATTTACTCACCCCCCAAATCCCGACGATTTGCGACCCCATTCTAGTAACTCTGTCGGGAACTCTGTTGAAAACACAACCCCATTATAGTCAATTCAGTGGTGAAAATGCGACCCCGTCCAGCGGCACATCCCATTAGACGTCCATTAATAGGAAGTGCCTGTCCACCTCCTCCCCGGGCTTTAAACGGTTTGCCTTTGTTGGACAAAACATTTGATAAATAATAAAATAAATGTGGACGACGAAACTATGGTCTGCTTTAAAATTTGAATAAAAAAGTAAATTCCAAACTGAAAAACATTTGTTCCTAGGGTAGGAGACAATTGTTTTTTGCTTAATGGCACATTATTGACTGGTCAAATTGCGGAAACAAAGTGATTTCCATTTGCAAAGCGTAGCTGTCATGAGCGATAAAATATCATTTCCTGTGTTTTTTACTTAAGTCTTCGAAGACTGAGCTTTCTTTGAACACTTCAGTCAATTTTCAAGTGGTCCATTAGAAATAAATTTAATTCCCCAAACATAGAAATATGATCAATAAATAAAACAATCGTCTTCTCCTTTCACAGGCACTGTCTCTTTTTCTCATGGTCTTGAAGCCAACTATATTGAAGAAAAAATCCTGAGCTGATTAAACTGATTTCAATGAGAAATCAAAGTTTTTTTAAAGACGTCATCAGTTCACTGATTAAGATTTTCCCCCGTTACTCCTCAAGACCTATAAGTACGTTTACTTAAAAAAAATTGCAACTCGACAGTTGTACGTGATCCGCAAGAACGAACAAGTCAGTTTACTTCCTACGGTGCTTCATTGCGTTGTTATGCAAATCTCACTAAATGATCGAGGCATTGACTGAGTAATTTACAGAGGAAGTATTCCGTCGAGTTTAATTTAGTTAGAGAATTTTCCTTTGATTCGGAACACCAGGAACACAGGAAGCAGTTTCAAATAATAACACAGTGAGTATCCCGGCTAAAATGTTATTAAACGTTAAGAAAAGCGCTTCTGAAATTTAGTTATTTCCCACGAATTTGTTAATGCACTTGTCCATTTCATTTGATTCTGTACTTTCGAACAATAACGCAGTATGTTAAAAAGAGGAAAACGTTTAAGAGAGGCGTTTCAGAAAATCATGGTTGGATTTGCCACGAATTTGATAATGCCCCTGTGCATTTCATGTGATTCTCTATACACCAGCAATACTGGATGCGTTGGGGCAGTAGTTTAAAACTCACACCTCAAATGATTTCAGTTTCTTTGTAAAGAATGGCTTGGGATAAAATCGTCGTCGAGATGCTTATACCAGTGTTTCGCGATCGGCTCTGACATTTGTCCTGCATGATCGTTATGCCTGCAGGACAACGCATCGACTTGTCACAAACCTTAACATTTTACGGACAAGAAAAACAATGGATCCTAACCTCCCAAACAATAAAACTATCGGCGTCCTTATATCGATCCAGTGGAGGACATAAATAAGGAGTCGAACAGTACTAGTTTTCGCAAAATATGACCTGAATCATGGCATTTGCAAAAATACATAGAATATTCCTTTTCTACCGGGGTAAAAGAAAATGCTTAGTCAGTTTTTCTTCTGATCCACAGGTCGATAAAAGACATGGTGAACTTTGCTTTCTTTACCATCATAACGCTTTGCTCATCATTCATCAGCTCAGGTTCCCCATATCATTTTTTATGACTAAAGAGGGTGTAAGAGTTTGACTTTTCTCAGGAAAACTGGCTCTTTCAGTAATTAACGTTTTGAACAGTGTTCAGTACCTTGTAAGGCCGAAGAGGCCGCGAGGAAAATATGGCGGGGACTTTGCAGTTTTTAATTTACTGTGCATGATATTTTTCACTGGTATGTAAATCTTAGGTAATATATATTTATATATTTTTTTGTTTATATGTTATAAAGATATTGGTTTATACATTAAGCCAAGTAATATCGAATAATTAATGCCATGCTCTTAGAATGTTTGGATTATAGAAGAACGTGCCTGTACATCAAGAGATTCTTACGAATCTCAATAAAAACCTTCAGACTATAGGCATACATTTTAATTTATAACGACGCTTAAACAAACTAATTGTTAATTATTCCACGTGACCAGTTAATATCTTAGGTACTTATCTTTCAAAATGAGAACCAAGCATTTTTTTCAAGCCTCCTTTTCGCAGTTTTTTTTTTTATTTTTAAATTTACACAGTACCTGCCTATATTGGGCAACATCCCACATGTGAAAGAACGTATTATAAGCTGGGTTGTTACCAGGACAGAAGATGGGCAAGAGCTATGTCTGATCTTCTAATCAGTGATCGCAATCACAAGAATGGAAGAGCAGTCGATTGGCAAAACTGGGATCATTATCTTCACGGGTTTGTAAACCATTTAATATTAAATAAGGACCCCACCATAACTAATAGTAATCTCGGATTATTGAAGAGCGTTCGGCAATCGCTTTGGAAGCAAAGGAGAAAGGTATGGAAATAAACAATCTCATTGGAACAAACAATCAGGAGGTGCGCGATCGTCATTTGCGCATATGACGTATCAATTCACGTATGACGTAATTCAAGATGGCGCTGAAAAAGCCAGAATTTTGAAGCAAGCAACCGTGGACGATCACTCCTGTCGGTGCACGTTGGATCAGTGGCTTGATCTGATCGGTGTAATTACAAGTTGAGAAACTAAATATTTTAAGCAAGAGCCGATACAACGTAGATTTGATTTAGTGGTGTAATATAAATCGACTGATACCTGGTTTGGCCAGCCAAAACATAGTACACCACTAAATCAAACCTACGTTGTATCGGCTCTTGCTTAAAATATTTAGTTTCTCAGCTGAAAAGGCAGACGAACGAAAATACGAAAATTTTGCTATAGCTCACGCTAGTCACAGAACACCCATTTTTAGATTGTGAGTTCTCCTTATCATCGATCGCAATAAAATAGTAAGAGAAGCACCATTCCATTGACCACATCTACGATGATGAAAAAACGATTCTAGATAGAATCTAGTCTTCAAATACTTTGACTTGCTTTCACCTGTGACTAGGGTGTGGTATTCTTCGTAAGCCGAATTTTAAATCGTACCAAATTAACTCGGATATATTGCTGACCTTGATATTTCGATACATCCTGCAGCCTCGCTTGCCGTTGTGCCATGGCCGCCACCTCCCGAGGTTACATTATGTTCGGGCTTCAGAACTACGGAGAGTGTTGGTCAGGGCCTGGAGCGTGTGATCAATACTCGCGACACGGAGACTCGTATCTGTGCATTGGACAAAACTTCACCACATGCAACATCAATGATGACAATGAGTGCATTGGCAAGGGTGATGCCAATTTTGTATACATGTTTCTTGACGGTTAGTTCTGCATTTACCACAAAATTGACAAAAATTGACAAATTTTTCTGAGGAAAATCTTGTGAAAGATTAGATCAAATTAACTATATCTTCAATTTTGAGGAGAAGTCTCGAGAAAAATATTTTCGGAAGGTGGGAGCAGAGTAGAGCTAGATAGAAACTCTGGAGTGTGTGTATAGATAGAGGATATTACATGGTCGCGCGGGGATACGAATTTTATCTTCGAGTGCTGCAAGTATCTCTTACGAGTGAGCGAAGCGAACGAGTGAGAGATACTTTCAGCACGAGAAGATAAAATTCGTATCCCCGCGCGGCCATGTAATGTTCTGTTTATTATATAGATATTGATGAAATGTCTAGACTTAAAACAACTTGTTTTATTCAGGTTCGAAATGATGAAAAAGTGGCCACCAACCGCTAAAACACGCATGTTGTGTAACATAAAACAAGATATGAAAGTTATGAAAAAATAAATCATGATAATGTCAAATTTTGCAATAAAAATGTTAATGTCGTAGAGAAGAATTATATTAAAGCACAAAAGTATCTTACAATGAAGAGAATGCTCGCGTTTTATTGGCTAATCGTGTTGGTTACCATGACAACACCTATATCCTCACTCGTGAAAGATAAAAATGATGTGTTCACTGCGCGCGGTGAAGATATGATTTTTTAGTAAAAGGAGAAATCTTGGTATTTCATCAATATCTATATAATAAAACCCGAGACACAACGTTTTTCTGGCGTTATAAGTTGTCTTAAAAGAACAAAGTCTCGTAAAACATTTTCAAACTAAAAATTATTGCAAACTTAATTTCTGAAAAAAGCCATTTATTTAAGAATTGCGTCTTTTGTATTATTGAAAGTGGTAATGATTACAGCAACTGAGAGGCCTTTTGCCCAGTAATATCCTGGACTTACGCTTGCCTGTTTTTATGATTTCAGAGGCAAAGTAAACGAATTCAGGAAGAAAGAAAGAGAAATTATGGTCACTTTTGTAACAAATAAAAGTGTCAATTTATTATCATGATGATGGAATCTAGATGCCATGTTTTGCTAGGACCAAAGTAGAAAATGAAAACTAAATAAAACGTTTACACAAGTCATGTCAGCTTGGACTTTTCATGTAAGCAAGCTGTTATCGTGTGCAGTACTTCATGGCATTAAAAAGATATTTTCTATTCACTGATAGCAGCATTAACGCAAAAGAACCTATCGATTTATTTTAAGGATCTCTTGTTTAATAAAAATGGAATTAATTATTATTTCTATAATTATGAAGTTCCCACCTTCCAGTTAAGGATGATGAAGTGGGGAATGCAAGTTATTGGAAATGCGCATATCGACAAGCCTCAATGTGCTTCCGTATAACGATCCGTAGTGTAGTGTTGAGTTTGTCTTGTTCTCGATCCCTCGCCGAGGGTTTTTCTCAAGGTTTTCTGGTTTTCCTCCCTCACCAAAAATCAGCATGTAACTTTAGTAAGTCTAGGGTAAATAAGTGGCCGGATATTATGCAGTTTAACCATAAACCCTTTTCTGGGTTTCCCCCTCCTCAGCGACGGAGCACATAGCCATACTAAGGGTGCTTTCGATTGACCGTATTCCGGAATAAGAATACATGGAATATAAGTTAGGAATCCTTCGTTTTTACGGAGATTCACATTAAAATTGTCAAACATCCGCTAAAATGCTATTTTAAACATTTTTTTATTATCCTTGCTGCCTCGAAACGCGCGAAACATACCGTTTTAATCATCATTCCACGTATTCGTATTCCGGAATAGGGTCAATCGAACGCGACCTAAGTTTCTTTAAAAACTAACCTCTTTATCTTTTAACGCTCCACCTGTTTTCCTTTACGTGGACAAGCGGAAAAAGATTGCCAGGAGGCAATTGGTTGGATAAAAAGGTAGCTGGGTAGGGTAGGTGAGTAAGGATAAGAACAAAACTGGCAATGAGGGGGGTGGGTTAAGAGGTTAATCGGTTGCCAATTTATTGTCCATTTCCCACGTGTCATGGGTTTGAGGTATTGCATAGTGTACTTATAGATAAGCCGTCCTTTATTGATTTTTTTGCAAACGGTAAAAGCAGACCAACAGAGATTACGCAAATCGCTTGAAAACGTGATAATTGTCTAGCGCTTAAAGGAATGCCTGTGACAACAAGCGCATTTGCAAATGCAGGAAATATAGGCCAACATAAACAAACATCAAATCAGGTGTTGTACCTCTGAACTGCGTAGAGATTTCGGCCTGCGCTTCGCTTGTACCAATGCTGAGTGTTAGAACCTTGCTCTGAGCTACTTTCGGATGATTATAATTTGTCCTCGCGACAAGGTAGTGAGGGAGAAAAAAGTCCGCTCCTTGACCAACCGTGACAGACCCCTTTGCTACCGGTGGCCCAGTTTCTTCTTCGGTATACAAAGATCTCAACAATGTTACAATGTCAAACCATCTTGTCTGAATTGAATCCGAAGCGACTGTCTCTTTCGGAATTTGGGATAACACACCAAGAACATTAAAAAGACATTTTAAAAAAACTCAAAGCGTAATAGTTTTATGATGTTTTTCACAAGTCTCATAAGATCAGTGAAGATTTGCTCGGCCTTTAAGACCACAGAGCCGGTTAAATTAAGAGATTATAAACATATTTTGGCGCAAAGGGCAATAAAACTGCTGATGCTCAGAGTGTGCTATGGCCTTGTATATCCGGATGATCCAAATGCTTTGGTTTCTAGTGAACAAATGGTTTTTGTATATCCGCTTTCTTGTAGAAGGGGTTTGTTTCATCAACCTCGTACACACCTTCTTTAACCTTTGGTCTACAAAACAAACGGAAGCTTGAGTTAATTACGTTAATGTAAGGATATAAGGCATTGAAGTATCCGAAATGTCCTTTTTATTGTAAAGTTTCACTTGTTCACTCGGCAACTTACGTGTTATCAATGCACGTTCCACACGCTTTCTTGCACATCGTGTTAATAGTTCCTATTCTTACTGTTGGGGCGAAATAACTACAGTATCCACGTGATGCATAGTCGTTGCAGTCAGGAGAGAAATCTTTGCACTCTGTCGAAGAGAAGCAAATTCAGCGGCATTCGAAATGTAAGAGGGTTTTGAAAAAACGTGTTTTGGTTATGGTGTACAAATTACGACTTCTTTCATTTTAGCTCTTTCTTTTTGTAATTGACTTCATTTTATTGAACAACCTTAGGTCACCGTGCGTAAGTAGACATCCAGATAATTTGCTTAACGAGTCAATACATCCGAAGCATTTTTTGGCCCAAAGACACACCAAATATGGTAACTACATTACATCCCTCCCCACCTAAAACAAAAGAAAAGAAACGCACTGAAAGAACAAACAGTTCTCGAAATGTCGGAACAGCTTTTTTTCCTATTATGTTAGAGTTTATTTTATAATGTTAAATGTTTATTAAATAATTTGTATTTTAATTTGTTTCTTTACGGGTCGGTGGGGTCACTGGTGTTGATTGTCCTGCCGATGTCTTCGAGGAGTCTTCGAGTGTCTCACCGTTTGCGCCGATTTACACGGTACGATTTTTGTTGCATTCGACAAGCTCGCGACAGGCCTTCGACATGACTTACGATTGTCGCACCGTTTTAAAACATGTTTTAAAATGCTACGACATTTTTCTGACATACACAACAATCGTAAATCATGTCGTGGGCCTGTCGTAAGCCGTTGTCGCATGCGACAAAAATCGTACCGTGTAAATCGACCCTTTCAAATTCTGGAAGATCTCTGCCACATACGAGATTCCAAACGTAAGTCGCTTGAAGCGCATTACAGGCCCATTTGGAAAAGTTTGAAAATCGGAACTCATTAACATGCATGTATACACATGCTGGTGCTACGAGCTTTTGGACGAAGGGCAACGTTTTCCAGTCAAGACCAAATATAAATAATCAGGAGAGCTCAAGATACATTTTATTTGATTATTTAACAAATAATACCTGCGGATATTTTGCAAGTTGAGTAGTATTTTTCCAGGCCTTGTAGGGGCGAGGAAAAATACGAGCAATGAACAAAAGGTCCGCGAGTATTATATGTTAAACCATCGAATAAGAGATTTATTATTCCCCTACAAAAAATAACAGTGTTTTTAAAAAAATGCCCCATCTGTCCTTCAGGGGGCGAGCGAACGATGTAAGCAGCACAAAAAGCCAGGCAAATTAAACGTCCTTTATTTGATTGGATAAACGAAATGACGAGTGACAAGCGATGACAAGCTAAATTCTCAGGCCTCGTCCACACGTTTCCGAATATTTTTGAATCTGCAACTTTTTTTTTTTTTTTTTGCCGGATTAAAAAATATTCCCATCCACACGTAGCGTATTCAAATCGAATTTGCCCGTTCACACGTATCCGAAACGTATCCGGATTCACTCTAGTGCTCAGGACTCTTCAATACTTGAAATAAGTCCAAGCATTGCCCTCGGCAGCCATCTTGAGAATTGATTTCACGGTAACCGTTACCAATAACTGTTTATTTGTATACTTGAATGGCAAATCTGAATTTGAAAAACTCAAGCTTACAATGAGTAAATTTAACTATTAGATTTACAATAAGATTAGTAAAATGAGTAAAAACTACATACAATAAAACAAGATCTATCTACAGTCAATTATGCGCTGTGATCGTTAATTATGACTAATTGTCACAAACTAAGGGATGCATCCCAAGATTTCACTGCATAGGGGATAAAACTATCCTGAAATCGTTTGGTGCGGCGCTTGACAAGAGGGAATGTTCTCGGGTTTCTTAATGAATATGGACGTAAGGAACTGGGCTCCATCTTGTTATGTCATCCGAATTAAAAATTTCCGGATTTCGCGTCAACACGGTTCCGGATTCATAGCGGATTCGAAAATATCCACCCTGCAGAGCCTGGACGGAAGACGTATCCGGAAAGAAGTAGTTGCGGATAAAAAATATCCGGATAAGTGTTGACGGGGCCTCAGGCTTTGCATCGTGTTTCAATTTCTTTCATTGAAAAACTTCCGTCCAACGTACGTATTTTAGACTGCGAGCAGTCTCACTTTTTCTTCAGATTTAGTGAGGGCAGTACAAGCGCGCGGGAGCGGCGAAGCCGCGAGACGCGCGAAACGAGCCTCTCCCGTCTCGCACCTTCAGTCACGAGCGTGGCCATTTGCGTGTCTCGCGCTTTGCTCAACGGACTACAGAAAAAAGAGAGACTGCTCGTAGTCTATCCGTATTTGCTCTGTTCTGTAAACCGATCAAACCAGGACACTATACAGTGTATTACCGTCTCATATTTTAGGTAGGGTCGTACCCAAGGTCGTATTTCTTGTTGAACCATTGAGTGTACTTCATACTGTTTTCTGTGCTAAATCCATTGTTATCTTTGTTCGTTCTATTGTTCTTTTGGCCAATCCTGAAGCCCTTTCAGTGAGATACGAAACGACCCCATATTTTTCGCGTTCTTTTGACCAAATATGGTAAAATGGCGTAACTGGAATAATTATAATAATACCCTTTATATCATAAGGTCAATAATGTACGTATTTTGATAGGTTCTCACCTGTGATTTATTAGAGGACACGCATGGCGACATGGAATCTATTTGTTAAGTCGCAAATATATCCACAATAAATCCAGTATGAAGTGAAGTAAAGCTAAATGTGAGGCTCATAAGCATTTCATTTAAAAGTCATACTATTCTTACCTTGATCCTCATTATTCGCATTTTCATACGTATATTCTCCATATTTTTCCGATTCATTTTCAGCTCTGTCCAAAAGTTGCACTGTAGACTGTACTGATTCGCTTTCATCTCCATACTTTTTCTCATGACTTGTCTCCAAATGCCCACTTTTTTTGATCTTAAGGTGTCGTGATTGGTCAGTTGTGTATTCTCGAACCAACTTTGTTCCTGCTCTTTGGGACCCTTCATGTCGGCTATGGCCGCTGACTGGTGGATCGCGGACAAGATGTTGGTCAGGATGCAGCTTGTGATGGTGTCTACCATGACGTTTATAACCAAGATCAACTTCATCCAAGTCAATCAAACCATCATCACTTTGAAATCCACTGGGACAGTAATCACACAATTCTTGTTGTCCTTTTTGAGAAAACAGCCAAAAAAGGAATTACAACTAAAGCACTGAGTGGCATATTATGAGGAATATTTCTTTTCAAATTATTTTGGCAACACCATCTGACAATCTTGAAATTTTACATTGAGCAATACATTCGTGATCTCTTGTGCTATAATGCGCGTGTATTAGTAATTATGCGCGCAAACTGTTCTAACACGTCCAGGAGATGAAAAACTGTACGAGGCTGACGAATACGGCTATTTGAGCTACTTTGACAATTGCTGTGCTTCCCTAATGTTGGACAAATTTAGCTCTATTTAATTAAAAATGCAATCCTTGATATAATGCAGAGTCTGATGTCATTCTATGCGGTTAATTTGCGTACGTACCGAAATATGTATTTGAATGCATACGTGGGTACTTAACAAACCAAAATATATTTAACTTGAATGTGGGCTGTTCGACGTAAAAGTACAATTTTATGAAATTGCCAAAAAACTGGCCATAGATTTTTACTGATTTTTTTTACTAATTCATGAAGACACCTTTCTCAGCAAAAATATGAAATGTAGAAAACAAGCATTCATTGAAGGACTGGCGGCAATGAAAATTCGATAGTAAAAAAAGAAACTTCCTGCGCAGCGCTGTTGATGGTAACAAAAAAAGAGTTAAAAAAATTCTAAAACGCTGTAAATACCGACGTTTCGTCAAAACTGCCTTTGCCTTTGTTTGCCTTTTTATTACCTAGACAACGGAAGTTTTGCCGAAACGTCGGTATTAAATTTTCAATTTAATTTAAAACTCTTTTTCGGCAATGAAAATTCGCCATTTTATCAACGCGCTCGAGCTAATGCGCGCGCCAATGACGCAAAAAATTATGCGCAATTGTTGTCTTTCATTAGTTTGCTGATGTCATGCATTCATTGGCTTTCTCGTGTATATTATATTTATTCTGTGTGGTTTGCTCATATTTTCACAAAAGGCCCACCTTCAACTGACAGACTTTTCGACCGTTCAAGCTTGTTATGGAAAATTGCATTGCTTATTGTAAGCGATCTGATTGGATGAATTTCAGCTTTGGCGGGATTTCACGAATGAAAATTGTTCCACGGCTCGCAATGCCTGTAGGATGAATGTGGACTTTTAATTATACCACGGCTAAAAAACAGAAATACTCAATTACCGTCATAACACGGACGACAGAAATGGACTGAAACACCTGACGAAGAAAAAAGGTAAGCTCATAAATTCATGATCACAGTGCTTTCAGAAACATTAAAGAATTTTTAAAAATGGAACGGCTTTTTTTCTTACAATATTCTAAATTTTATTTCATTTGTTTGCGAGATTAAATCCCAGGTTAACCGTAATTTTTTCTTCTCGGCTTTTGAGTCGTCCGAAATTTTAATATTTATACAATAAGGTGCAAAAACAGTGATTGTTCGTTATTCTTGATAAAGAACTAAACTTATAATTATATGAAATTCAATCATTATTTCAAACTTGCAAGGATCGATTAAAACCGTCGTTCTGCATTACCCTGTTGAAAGAGTCAGAATGGTATTCAACGAATTTTCTTGAATCGTTTCGCCTTAATTAAAGAGACCCTTCTCCAAAATGGCGGCCGAAAATTCAAAGAAGTTAAAATTAAAAACTGACACCGGAAATAGAAAGAGCACCTTTACTTTAGTAACCCTGCAAAAAGTTTCAGGTGTTATACCAGCTGAGAAAATGTAAGTTGAAAAATGAAAAATTTACAGACGTTTGTATGATTGGGGATATGGCGTAATATATGTTGTGGTTTAATTTGATTTTTCGTTTAAATTTTCTCAAACCGGTTTATTCCTTTAAAACCAGTTTGTTTTTTTTTCAAACCAGTTCAATTATTGAAACTGTGCAGGGTTACTAAGGGAAAGGTGCTCTTTCTATTTCTGGTATCAGTTTTTCATTCAGTTCAGTTTTAGGTCATTCAAATCCGTTGCCGCCATTTTGGAGAAGGGTCTATTCAGTTCACCGCGCGGAACTAAAGGACTTCTACCAGACTACCCAACACTTTTTCTTTATCAACCGTAACAGAACATGTGCGAATATTATTCAATGTTAAAGAAATATGATTCTATTGTAAATCCAAGACTATCTTAATTTACGGCTTTTTTCTTTTGCTTTGCCCTGCCAACGTGGCTCCTGATAATCTAAAAAGAATCCTTCCCTCTCTGACACAACCTCGTTCCCAGGGTCTTTGCGGCTGGTGATTCAAAGTGGCGGACAGGACGTGAATGAATCACCCGTCATAAAGACTCTGGGAAAAAAGTTGTTTCTACCGTGTTTTTACCTTTTAAAATCTTAGTGACCACCTGTTGTGCAGTATTCCCAATTGATGCGTAGTCTCCTCTAAGGATATGTTCGCTGTGCGGGGAGCTCGCCATTGCATGAAGCTGCAGCTTGCTGTAAAGATTTCCAACACCAATGCAGAATATTTCTACACCGTACGACCTTAGAGCCAAAGAAGGAGCTATAACATCATCGACTGATTTTCCTGCTGCAACCAAAACAAGAGTTTTCGGGACATTTGGTCTTCCCGAGCTTCCAAAGAGGTAATGTTTCGTAACGCGTAAACCGCGTCCAATATAAGTCCCTGGTCCATCTGTTCCCGGATATTGCACAGAGTTTAAAGCTTGATCTATGTTTTGAATATCAAAGTACGTATGAAAATTAAAGATGACAAAAGCCTCCAGCGAAAAGACAACTACTCCTATTCGAGCTAATGTTTGACTGACAGAAAAAGAGTGAGACACAGCGCTAACAAGGTTCAAAATTTGTCGAAAATTCTGTTCGCCAGATACTGAGGAGGATCCATCGATAAGAAAACCCAGATCCAGAGTAACTGAAAAACATCAAAGGGAAAGAGATTATATTCAGTCCAAGTAGCATTTTACCATTGCAGTCTATCGCTCATTAGTTCGATCTAATATGGGTCTGTGGTGTTTGTCTCACTTACCCCAATATTCTTTGGAGAGAATTCACAAGAGGGCCATGTCAATTGTATATCCAAGGTCAAGATATGCAGAGTGACGCTATAGTCCGGGCGGGATTGTCAACTCTAAAGGCTCGTCGATAGGAGACATGTCAAAAGTTATTGGCAGTGCTAGCATTAATCTTAGCAATCCAATATTCAATTTCATTAATCAATCCAATTGCCATAAATGTTTTGTATAATCTAAGATCTCACGCTAAACATAAAGTTTCATGTAATACGGGTCGTTTGAAAACTTTGTTACTATAGAATATTCGTAATGTCGGAAGTTCACAATTGTATTAGGATATATATTTTTTCTATCATATTCAAAAGTTGTATTCAGTGTCTAGTTATTTATTGACTAATTGACCACAACCTGTGATTCAGTTATTACAACTGCAAAAGGTTTGAATAAACAAATTATATATTATAGTAATTTATTAATATGACATCACGAACTCGAAAGATATCATAATAACTTACGTTGCATTTCTTTGGCTCCTCCTTTGCTTCCTGCTCCAGCGCCTCCAAAATTAGTTCCTCCGATGACTCCTCCAGTGCCAGTGCTACCCAGATTTCCCCAAGTACCCATACCCCCTCTACCTCCACCAATCACTCCACCACCAAGTGCTCCGGCCTGGCCATTTGAACCTCCTGGATTAATGCCTCCACCAGTACCAATCATACTCCCTCCACCTCCAATTAAGCCACCACCTCCTCCGGCCATACCAGCGCCTCCGTTAATGCTGCCACCACCGATGATGTTGCCACCCGCACCTCCCATGTTTCCACCTCCCCCAGCAATGTTACCACCAGCTCCTATCATTCCCCCACCTCCTCCTCCTCCTAGACCACCTCCGACAACCATTCCTCCTCCGCCCATATTTCCACCAACTGCAGAATTTCCTCCTACAGTCATGCCACCACCGGTACCTGTGTTAATTGCACCACCGATCATTCCTCCTGCTATACCGGTTGGAGCTGCTGATAAGATCAAAATAAAGCAAATTAGAGATGCAAAGAAGATTAAAAAACACAGAAGCGAACATATCGCATTGCCATAAAAACGTGAGACATAGCGCAAAAGGGATGTCGCAGATCAAGTATTTTAACAGGAGTGGTTTATAAATGTAGCTTTAGCTTATCGAACATTTAATTTATTCAAAATTTATTGAAAAATCACTTAACATCTCCCATCGTGTGAGGATACCTCCTTTCCAATTTAGGTATGGTAAACAGAATGCAAAACTATAATATGAAATTAGTCTATAACGCCTTTTCATTGATAGTGAAGTAATTTCTTTTGGTAATTTGGTAGTGTAATATTTGATCCTCGCAATTATCGGGACAATTTAACCAGCGACACAGACAAATTCAAGTGGTTTCAACGGAATTCGAACCCATGACCTCTGCAATTGCGTGCAAATCTCAACCAGCTGAGCTATGAGGATCATTGCACACTTTTGTTTAATCCTTACTGTTGTAATTCTTAAAATATTAGAGGTTATTTAAGGCCCTATAAGAAAGTGATGACAAGAATTTAATATTTTTGGGTTATCCCTGTTTATTTCTGGGTTATATTAAAACCACGCGCCAACTTGTCGTAACGATGCTGTTTGATGGTCTCCGCTTATTTGGACATGCAGCAAGAACTCTCTCTCTTGTCCATCATAAACATGCATTTGCTGTTGCTCATGCGCATGCACAGACTCATCAGTTTAGCTTACCATGACGATCTCCCTGCTGCATTTCATTAGTGCTGGTGCCAACTGCCATTATTGTACCCGGAGGGGATTCAACACCCTGGCCAGCTGCCTTTGTAGATCCATAAATTACTTGATAAGGTGGTTGACCGGGGACAGGTTGTGGAGTCATTACTGGTCGAGGAGGTGTTGATGGGACACTAACAGGGATACAAACAGGAAGGGGAGGATGAAGGGGGGGAGAAATCGGGGGAGGCGTTGGGGCAGGAATTTGGGAAGGATTTGGACAAGGAACAGGAAGAGGAACCGGGGAAGGTGCAGGTGATTGTTCTCCTCCTCCTCCTTGGTTGTTTGGTTCCACTACGTCTACTCCCTGAACAGTCCCAGGTGAAGACTCTACAAGCGTACCGGCCGCTGCTGTGGAGGCTTCAACAGCAAGAGGAATCGGGTAAGGTGCAGATGGTTGTTCTCCTCCTCCTCCTTGGTTGTTTGGTTCCACTACGTCTACTCCCTGAACAGTCCCAGGCGAAGACTCTACAAGAGTTCCGGTCGCTGCTGTGGAGGCTTCATCTAGGGAATGGGGACGTGATCCTATTTTCTGTATTTTGACCAAATCATTAGGATTTTTACGACCGCTGGCCTGAATAAGTTCTTCTTCAACTTTTCCTTTAAGTTCTTCACTTAGTTTACTCCCTAGCAACTTGGAGAGAAGAACTTTTATGAGACCACCTGTTTGAAATCCTTTGCTTTCGGTTGTTATAGATACCCCAGCTGTTTCCACTTCTGTACCATTTACGTTATCTTTGTGACTGGTTGCCTCTAACTGAACCTTTCCTGATTTGTCGTCTTTTCCAGTTGACGGCTGAATTCTTGGCTTATCACTCTGGACAAGATCATTTAAATCTATAAAAACTGAATTATCTTTCTGAGGATTGCCGTCTTTTCCTGATGAATTGTATTTTCTGGATGTATCATCGATGTCCTTCAACACATCTTGTAGAGATATCTGGTTAGACTCTGCACCTGGGCGAGATTCCTTATTTTTGTCCTCATCTAAGCTGATTCCTATACTAAGTGGATTTAATTTCCCTTCAGATAGTATTACGTTTGATTCAAGTTTACCTTGACGGGTTTTCTCATCAGGGGAGTCAGATAGCTTCTCGTTGTTCTTGCTAGTATTTAGTTTATCATTTGGGAACGGTTTGTCACTGAGTACTTCGTTCATTGGCAACTTGTCTTCGTTGACAGGTTTAGTATTTATATGAAAAGTCAAGGGAATTTTAGTGCCCTGCCATATATCATGAGCTACTTTTCGCTGTATATAAGGCAAGAGTGCCATACTATCTCCGTTCGGGTAGATATCATTAATAAGTACTTTTGGCTGCTCCACCGTTTGATTTCCAGCATGTTTCACAACTGTTATTCTAAAAACTGTGTGTTTCCGTTTCTCCGTAGACTTTGAAGACAATCTTTCATCCGTTTTATTTGCCTCCCCCTGACCGTGCATAGGCCTTTCATTGCTGTGGTTAACGAGGATGGTGTTATTTAAGGATCTTCTTTCTTTTGATTTCTCGCCTATAGAGGATTATAGAAGCGCCAGATATCAGAACAGAGCTGCAGCTTTCTAACATGAGCATGCCGGTCATTTGGCGCATGTTGCTTTCTGGCATTGAGCAATGCATTATATCTAGAGTCTTACTAAGAGAAGTGAAGTAGTTGTTCTTCTTTTCAACACCAGTCGTCCTACAAATGATGGAAGTGTGGGTCGCTCGGTTGTCCTTTTGTGTCAAAAATATTACGGTAACTACCATGAATTTGGTATCAACAAAATGCAACGGCCGGCTGTGAAGAGAGGACTGGTGAAGCATTAAATGAACTTTTCTAGTGAATTGCATTCGAAAAATGAAAAGTTCGCAGATCAAAGATAAAAATTTAACAATTCTTTTGGATGTTTTTGGTGTAATTATCTCGTAAAATATTAGGATAGCTGGATTACGTTACTGCGATTTTCATAATTCTGCGTATTTCATCTTCAAGCGCTAGCGCCAATGGCTAAACTGCGTTTTGGCTTCCATTTATCAAACTTCCGACGCCAACCACAGATGACGAAATCTATTGATGTGTGACTTAACCCACCAATCAGCATCTTTTGTTCACGCGGTACGTTCGTACATTCGAACTAGATGCCGATGGCATGTAATGAAAATGTAATAATGGTATTTGAGCTGTGAACTAAACAAAAACTCCAATTCACTTTCCGGAGTCGATCTTCCCAGCTCTGTTCGGACATTTGATTCATGGAAGTAAAAATGCAGTTTGGCACTTGGCGCTTGGAGGTGAGATTCCGCAGAATTATGAAAATAACTGTAATCCTTTTTGTCATATCTTGACTGGCGATGAAAAGCTAAATTATCTCACTAGTTTTGACAATGACGTTGATTTCAGTAGGTTCGTTACCCAAACGTTAATAGATGGATCATCAGACCTGCATACGAGTATTAATTGCTGTAAGGTATAAATACAGTTGAAAGAAAATCACTATACCTCTCCCCGAGGATCCCCCAACACCAGATGTTCCAGTAACCCCAGTTGCTCCACCCATAGATCCCCCGACACCAGGCGTCCCAGTAACTCCAGTTGCTCCACCCATAGATCCCCCGACACCAGACGTCCCAGTAACTGCAGTTGCTCCACCCATAGATCCCCCGACACCAGACGTCCCAGTAACTGCAGTTGCTCCACCCATAGATCCCCCGACACCAGACGTCCCAGTAACCCCAGTTGCTCCACCCATAGATCCCCCGACACCAGGCGTCCCAGTAACTCCAGTTGCTCCACCCATAGATCCCCCGACACCAGACGTCCCAGTAACTCCAGTTGCTCCACCCATAGATCCCCCGACACCAGACGTCCCAGTAACTGCAGTTGCTCCACCCATAGATCCCCCAACACCAGATGTACCAGGGGCTCCTGTTGCCCCAACTGTGGAACCTCCGATGCCAGTTGATCCGGTGCCTCCCATGGTTCCAGCTATGGTTCCTCCGACACCTGTTGTCCCAATTGCTCCTGTTGTTCCGCCTATGGATCCCCCAGCAGCTGTTGCTCCAGTTCCTAATGATCCTCCTCCTGGAGATCCTCTCATTGTTCCCATTCCTCCTATAGTTCCACCAGAAGACGTTCCTCCACCTTTGTGAATTTGAAGGAACCAAACATGTCAAAACACGAGGTAGACAATATTAATCGCTAGGTTATCTCTTGATTTAACTTATATGTCACGTATTCTTGCCGTTTTTCGATCTCGGTTGCTAGCACGGTAGACCATGGCTCATCTCACAATAATATAGCATAGCATAAAAAAGCATGCAAAAAAAATCCTTTTTCTCCGGCTTTCCCCCTGATATTCCACGGTCTTTGGCATAGTTAAAACATTACAATAAGACTATTCAGCACATTGATGATAATCTGTTGCCTTCTTTCTTTGAAGGACTGGCTCACCTGAAATACCACCACTTGAAGCGCCTCCAACGCTTGATCCTCCTACACCGCCAGTGCCTACGGATCCTCCTCCCAGTCCACCCATAACTCCAGTGGAAGCGCCAACTCCACCCGAGGAACCTCCAGAGGAGCCACCTGTAACACCCCCTGATATACCTGTTCCTCCAGCTGATGATCCAGCTATGCCTCCTGTCGATGTTCCGCTTAACCCTCCTCCATTTACTGTTCCAGAAGAGGCACCAGTAGATCCAACTGGTGACCCGGATACAGATCCTCCTGCTCCTCCAACTCCTCCAACTGCCCCTCCTGATGCCCCTCCTAAATTGCATCATAACCTCTATTTCAGACGCCTGTCACTCACTCAAACATATTTTCGCATACCAGGAGCCTATAACTAGGATTGAACAACTTCCATACTAAGCCTATGCCACGGCATTTTTACAGACCGATATTTTGTTTAGACTATCTCTTCGGCAAAAAACAAACTAAGGAAATTACGGTTCGGTGACGCTAATATGACGTCAAGTTAGTTTTTTGTGATTGGTCCTCTGGCCCCTGCGGGAGTGTCATTCGTGGGATATTCAATCCAAAAATAAATCGGTCTGCAAAAACGCCGCTCCACAAATACAACGAAGTTTACCGTTCCAAGTGATGGGTTACTGCGCACAGTGTCAATCTTCATTGCTTTGCTTAATATAGACTTATTACACTAGTAACCCTAAAATGAGCCAATATACGTTGAAAAATGGAACACAATAGGCATAATTATTAAGGTTGTTTGCGCCACGCAAAGGCTAGAATAAATTGTATCCTGGGTTTCTAGGAGACACACCTCCTCTCGAAGCTTAGAGAGGCACTTAAAAGGGCTTTGTCACGAAATTTAGCCAAATGGCAACTGGTACAAAAATCAAGAAAAAAGTAAAAACTAACCGCTTAAAACATTGAAGGAACGTTTCTGAAAGAATGTAGCTGGAGCCCACGGGCTCCTGGTGCAGCGGATGATTCATTATACTGGTGAAAGTCAATTCTGATCAACAGTGATTTAGATAAACGTATACAGGAAAAAACTAACGATAAAAAAGTCCGACGTTTCGGCGACATCTTGGCGCCATTGTCAACTAAATTAAATGTGCAATTAACGACTCTGAACTCTTTAGTTACTCTCGAAATCGCATATTTAATTTAGTTTCCCTTAACAATGGCGCCAAGATGTCGCCGAAACGTCGGACTTTTTCATCGTTAGCTTTTGCCTGTAAAATCAGTTCTAAGCTGCACAAATCCACGCAGCTCATTGATAGACCAAAGTTTGATGTAATGGAATTGTGCGATACACGTGACGAGCAAATGTTTGGTATAGAGAGTGTCACTAAAGCAACACAACAATGATGAAGTGCATATACAATTGAGTTGCAGAATTCTGGTTACCTGCCGTTCCAACAGAAGATCCAAGGATTCCTCCTGCCCCGATTCCCGCTCCAACTCCTGCCCCACCACCAGTTGAAAATCCGCTAGCTGTTGAACAAAACGGAAATAATACACCGTGTTGTATCGTTATTATCTTAAAGCAGTGGTTTGGTAAATGATAATAGACAAAAGCTATTGAGTAGTTTTCCGGAAATGCTAAGCGTTTGGCAAATACTACTGTTTGGGAAACATTTATCACGGTTATGTCCCTTCACGAGCGGTTGAACTTATTCATGGGCTTCTGGACCGTAAAGAAAACCAACAAAGATCATGGAAGCAATAGTTAGTAAAGTTTACAGTTTAATGGTGTTGGATCACACTTGAGTCGGAGGCTACTTTGAGAGCAAAATATTAATTGAACAACTCAACCACATAGCTTCGGTGATGGATCGGAGCCAGTTTTTTTAACTCGTAAGAAATAAATACACTGTAAAATTGAAACTGATTATCAGTAATTGTTACCTTGACTAATGAGGCCTATGAATTGCTGGGAGATACCGGTCAAATCCGCGAATAAAGATACAGAAATGAAATAATTTAAAGACGAAGCGATGGTGGCCATCTGTTCTCTTTCAAATTCGGTTCCAATTGCAAGGGACAATATTGTGACACCACTTTTTTTAATCGATTTAGAAGCACTCTTGACTGAGTCACTGGACTTTCCTGCCATGATCACCACAAGAACACGTGCTGCAACGCTCGTCCCAGCTGCGTTCCCCTCACCAGTTGAACCTCCAGCAAACAAAGATGATTGACAGGTGGATAGAGCTGCTCCAGCCGCACATGATCCTCCGGCCAGTTTAACCTAAGTTTTAGAGTAAATTGTATACAGATTTTTCCCAGAGCCAAACAATTGTAGCTTTATGCACTAGTCAATTGAAACCACGCCGCCACCCCCACCCCCGGAACATAGCGGGGAAGTATAGGGGTCGTGGCCGTGTTATTACGCTTTTGTTTCTGCGCATTTCTTAGGGGGGACGGGTACAGTAACAGCTTGTTAAGATTAGCGGAGATGTTTCACGGGGCTTGTAACGCTAGCCTTGACACACTGACTCTGGGTCCAAGCATCGAAAACGTTCCAGCGTCAACATAGCAGAGACAACAGAGAAGGTAAGCTATTAAAACCTTTTTTTTATCATCTATTCTTTTCCCTATCACTTGTTATATATGAAGAATGGCGAATGCTTGTTTATATAGTTTTGTGAGGCTGTACGTTTTTCTCTCTTCATTTCCACGGAGCTTTTCAAAATGAATTATTCACATGCACCGTAAGTTGTCACTTGGTAGAATTCAAACGGCATCCGTAAAGACCGTGCACTTAGTATGTCATAGATTACGGGAGGAAATCAACGACACCATTTGAAGAAAAAGAAGCTAACGTTATTGTTTCCTGTGCTTCCTGATCGTTTTATGGCCTTTAAAAGGCACATTTATTGAACAGAGCACAGACTAATCTGTTCGGATTGTCTAGCTTTGAATCTTACTCGCATTGCAGAACGTTTTGGAATCCCATTTCATTTTCGAACTACTTTTTGGCTTTCTAGCTGACCTTATTTCACACGTATCAACTGTGACCAAAGAAAACCAATACTGGTGGTTCACAACCTATCTCTAGAGACACAGATATTAACAATTCTGCAATTGCTGTTGGACGAACCAAAAAAAAAAAAGAGGTAATGAGAGATGTTTTGTTTTCGTCCACTAACAAGGCGACGATGACGCCACGTAAAAACCACCATAGGAAGCGATAGAAATATCACTGCTTGTTGCATTTATCTGAGAGTAAAGGGGTTTAGTTCGTTCTAAAGAAACTGGGGTGTGTAATGATTCGATGGGGGAGAAAATCAGCAACACAGACTCGCTAAACACAACTATATTACAAAATGGCGGACCCTACAGAATGCTACTACCCAGTCCCCGCTCACGTGGTATAAATGCAATTTCCGCTGTACATCACTTCCGCTACACTACAGTGTGCTAGGTCAGTGGGGAGTGACACGGCAAATGGTTTGATAGCGGAGCACCAAGGGGAAGAAAATATGGTGTATTGTAACCCATGTGTGCGAGAAAATTTGGTTTTGGTCACCGTACGACCGTCGTACGTATGTCCACTCCTCCATGTATGCCAATGTGACCAATATCACGTGACCATATCGCGGACTCAAGTTTAGAGCTCATCGAGGTCAGCTGGTTTTTTAGTTGGCTGCTGACGAGGTACTGGGTTTCGATTGGATCACAGGCTCAAGCCAGGTTAACTTACTGTAAGAATAAATAACCCGGGAGCTCCGCTTTTAGGCTTGGCTAAATCTGTGTATTATAGTAAATTGACCACCGTAAAGAAATTCGAAATTTATCTGAAAGTAAATTTATCATCGCATTCATACCTTGTCTAAGGCTTTATCAACATCCGAGATGGAGGAATATTCTTTAAAGTCAAATACAATTTTAGCTGAACTCCCAAAGATCACCAAAGCGAAACGAGTACCTCCTCCTCCCATGCTAAAGGCGTGAAACACAACCTTGATGAAGGCGATGCACAGCTGGAAGTCTGCGTCGCTGTTAATATTACTTGAAGCGTCTAACAAAAAGGCCAGATCAAGTGACCCTGAAAGGAGAAAGCAGTTAAATGAAACGTGAATTTCGTCAACTAATTAATTGGTTCGAGCCAGCGTTAAGAAGTAAACAATACATTTTACCTTTTTTTCGTTTTTCCCTCAACACATTGATTGCAGGGCAGCACGCCTGCTCAGTATTATATAGAATGGAAGTTCTACGATGGGCAGTGCTCTGCCAAAAACGTAACGTCATAGACAGGAATAGATTTCTTTGTGCTTTCACACTTTCAAATTAATGCATTCATTTAAACTGGCCAGTGTAAAGCCATGCAATAGAAGGGCTGATTTACGCGTACGACGCAAGCATAAGCACAAGCAACATGCGCAGACGCAGTAGCGTTTTGATAACTGGTATCTTTTGTTACATAATTGGAACAAAAGACACTAAACCGCCACCATTGATTGTTTCACCATTGCCATGTTTCCATGTTTTACCATCGCAGTGGACACAAACATGCCCTGACACATGCCCAGTTGACGTCATAATAGCGGCTCGTCTTAGCCAATCAAGAGGAATCGTGCAAAACAGATTTGGCATCAGAGAACGTACTTTCGTTCTCTTTAACGCGATTGCTTGAGCCACCTGTAGCACCCACTCCCTGACAGGAGCCCATGACTAGGGGCCTCCCTATGCACTATATCCTTGAGTGAACCTTAACGCGTATCTTTTTAAATTTGGGACTAACCCTTCAGCAGGAGACGCTGCATACATTGTTTTTTGTCTTTGCTTGACATCCTAAACAATGCGTGCAGAGCCGAAGAACTCGGTTGACCCATAGGGCTTGTATAGGAGAGGCAAGCTCCTACTCATGGGGTCATGCCTTCTGATAAATCGGCTTTCTGTCACAGTTCCCGGCTTATTGACCCTGAATTGCCTCCCCCCACCCCCAATTATTGACCCTGAAATGGCTCCAGCGGTTCACCTGGTAAGTAGGACACGGATCCGACTGGCCCAGTGTTTCTTCCAAATGTCCCTCCTGATGCCCCGCAAGCCCCCCCCCCCCCCCCCCTTCCTAAATATCATAACCTATAGTTCAGACGCCTGCTACTCGTTTGCTTTTAATTATTTTCAATGAATTACTGAATTGATCAATCAATCAATTAATCAATTTCAATGTATTTACTATTATATTTTTTAATGTAATCCACTATTATTTTGCTAATTGTAATTTATTGTATTTTTTGTATCCCACCATATAACTTTAGATAGTTAAAATGTTAGATTGGTGTCCTCTATTAGCAGAGGAAATTCTCTCCTGCTAGATTTCAATTGACTCGTTATTAAAGTCATTATTATTATTATTGTAGACATTTATCTAATGTTGGTGATTCTCTTAGTGATAATCCTCGCAAATTTTGGGCCTTTCACAAAGCTATCACTGAAACTTGTAGAATTCAAGAATTAGTCAAACATGGGCGGGTGCAGGCTCGTAAACCAATAATTTGTTTAATGTATTTTTTTCACACGGTTTTGGCCCATCTGATTCAGGTTTTGCCGTTGATCGCTTGCCACAGCTAGACTATAATACGATAACGAAATTGGCGAGAGTAAGCTATGTGTTAACAAAGTCTTGAAGCAACTTGAGTCACTTGATGAGAACAAGGCATCATTGGGGTTTTCCTTGAAGCTTTTACGCAACTGGGCCGTAGAAATTGCATCATCTCTATGCCAACTATTCAATTTGTCTCTGGAGTGCGGATCCTTTCCTGAAAAGTGGAAAGATGCCAATCTTTACCCTGTTAATTCAGATAGTTCACCAATTTGCTGAAGCTCTCGAGCTAAGGCAGATGTCATTTATTCTGACGTTTCTAAGGCCTTCGATCGGGTTTCTCATGAGAAGCTTTTATATAACCTTGAATGCTTTGGCATCAGAAGGCAGTTATTGTCCTGGTTTAGGACTTATTTAACAGGCAGTAGACATAGAGTTGTTATTAATAACGAAGGGTCGATCTTCTTCCCATCTAACATCTGGGGTCTTCTAGGGATCAATTTTAGGGCCTCTTCTCTTCTTCAGTAAAATTCATTAATGACATGCCTAGCGTGGTTTCCGGGGAATTTCGCTAAGGACTCTAAATGTTTGGTGATGGGTTACAAGAAGACTTGAATAGAGCGGTTTTCAATTGAGTGTCTAAAGTAATCAGCGAATTGCTTTGGTTTTGCATGACTTTACTCGGTCGGATTGGTTCAAAGTTAGGGTTAGGGTTTTCAATTGACTGTGTAAAGTAATTAGCGAATTGCTTGAATTTTGCATTACCTCGCTCAGTGATTGGTTTAAAGTTCTCGCGCCACTTTTTCAACCAATCAGAAGTGAAACCAAAACCAATCGTGGCTCGCGCGTGCACATTTTCCCGCGCTTTGTGTTGGCTGCTTGTAATTACTTCGAGTTTTGATTAGTTTACTGGATTGTCTCCCTCCTTTTTGATTGGTCAAATTAGTTACTTTGGTTTTGGTTTTACGACACTCGATTGAAACTCGCTCTAATTTATTTGACTGCTCGTGCACCTGGATAATGGAATTTAATATTTCGAAATGCAAGGTTTTGAGGGTTACTCGTATTAAATCAGTTATTGAAAGGAACTATTTTCTCGGTGGAACTAAACTAGAGCGTGTAAATGTTGAGAAAGATCTGGGTGTCCTAATTAGTCAGGGTTTGATTTGGAACAATCATACAGATTTCATTGCTTCCAAAGCACAAAGGAACCGCAGCAATATAACTGACATCAAAACTAAGAAATTGTTATATATAGCTTGGGCCAGATCTCGATTGGATTAGTATAGTATGGTTCCTTCATACTAAAAGGAATATTATTAAATTAGACCAAATTCAGCGAAGAGCAACTAGATTTACTCTCGATAAGGACATTTCAGAAAATGAACGCTTTCGAAAATTAAACCTACTGCCGTTATGTTATCAGAAGGAAATATGTGATTTAGTGTTCTTCTTCAAGTGTTTTAAGAACTTTTATTCTCTGAATATTTTAGAATTTTGTATCTTTTTGCTCTTGTGTGAAACCTCTTCGTAGTATAACTACTATCGATCATCTTATTTTTCAGAGTGCTACCTAGTCGAAACTGAAGCATTTAAAAATACCAAAATATCAATTTGAGAAAGAACGCCATACACTGTTTTGTACTCTGTTTTTAAAGCTTTTTACAAATATTTTTCATGAATTATCTGTGAAAAATGCGTGGTTACCCCCAACTTTCTTTTTGGATTTAATAACACTTGTTAAGATGTAGATTTCCTGCATAATCACACACCGGGGAAAAAATATCTTTAATTAGTAGGCACCGCCCTTAATGAGACAAAATGTAAACAATGCTGGACACCAAAGATTCGCTTATACTACGTACTATTAGTTCAAAGTGACACAAATCCACTCAGATCATTGACAGACCAAATTCATGATGTAATGCAACTTTGTGACACGCATGCATCTGTCCATGCAAAAACGAGCAAACGTTTGGCAGAGAGTGCCACGCAAGTAATATAGCAACGATGAATAACTTATACAACAGTTGCAGAAGTCTGGTTACCTGCCGCTCCAACAGAAGATCCAGCGATTCCTCCTGCCCCGAATCCAGCTCCTACTCCGGCCCCACCAGTCGAAAATCCGCTAGCTGTTGAACAAAACAGAAATCGTTCATCGTGTTCCATCGTTATTATCTTCAAGCAGTGTTCGTTTGGTATATATTTCTTGGGAGATTAAAGGTGTTGTGTTCTTCATTTCAAGAATTCCTGTATTTTTTGTTTTTTAAGTCTTTCCAGGTCCAGTTTTTTAAAGGCACGAAAAAAAAAAAAAGAAAAAACGAAGGGGAAAACGCTCTTATTGGTGAGACATTTATCAAAGTTATCTCCACTAAGAAGCGGATGAACTTATTCATGGCCTTTGCTAAGCACTTCTGGTCGGAACAAGACGAACAAAAGTAGCAGGAATAGGTGGTAAGGTTAATCAAATGCTGGTGTTGAATCATATTTGAGCATTTTCGGAAAGAGTTAGATAACACAAGTTATATATTAAGAGGATACTATTCAATTATACTATTAAATTACTAAGGATACTATTAAATTATAAATGACGAAGCCATTCTTCAGGAAATAAAGACTCTGAAAAATTACTGATTCATACGGTAATTGTTACCTTGACTAATGAGGCCTATGAATTGCTGGGAGATACCAGTCAAATGCGCGAATGAAGATACAGAAATGAAATAATTTAAAGACGAAGCGATGGTGGCCATCTGTTCTCTTTCAAATTCGGTTCCAATTGCAAGGGACAATATTATGACACCACTTTTTTTAATCGACGTAGAAGCACTCTTGACTGAGTCACTGGACTTTCCTGCCATGATCACCACAAGAGCACGTGCTGCAACGCTCGTCCCAGCTGTGGTTCCCTCACCAGTTGAACCTCCAGCAAACAAAGACGATTTACAAGTGGACAGAGCTGCTCCAGCTGCGCATGATCCTCCAACAAGTTTAACCTAAGTTTTTTAAAGAGTAAAGAGTAAGGTTTTTCCAGGGCCAATCAAATGTAGTTTTAATCTAAGAAATAGTGGAGGAAGATATAAGGTATTACTTTTTAGTACAGTATTAAGTATTCACTATGCAGCTCTTAGACTAGAGCTGTAAATCATGTATCTATCTATCCATCCATCCATCCAGCTATCCAGCTATCTTTGAATGCATTAAAATCAGAATTTATTATTATCGGTTCTAGGCAAAGACTAGCATTTCTGCAGTGCAACATACGAAATACCTTGTTGTGCATATAGATGAAAATCTCACATGATTAGGGTATGTCAACTATATTCCCAAAAAGATTGTATGTAACATCTGTACAAAGCATGCATCTTTGATCTCTCGAATATCAGGATTACAATCTACAGATCCGTCTTTGAGCCCTATTTTAACAATTGTTCACTTGTCTTCCGAGATAGCATTGGCGAAAATCTCTTGGACAAACCTCAGAAATCACAAAACAGAGGAGCTCGCATTGTCACCAGTTTACCGTATGCAGTTCAGTTACATCCAACTGTGCATGACCAAGGAAGACCAATAGGAAGCGATAGAAATTTCGCTGCCTGTTGCAAATATATGAAAATTACTTCATCATCGCATTCATACCTTGTCTAAGGCTTTATCAACATCCGAGATGGAGGAATATTCTTTAAAGTCAAATACAATTTCTGCTGAACTCCCAAAGATCACCAAAGCGAAACGAACACCACCTCCCATGCCGAAGGCGTGAAACACAACCTTGATGAAGGCGATACACAGCTTCAAGTCTGCGTCACTGTTGATATTACTTGAAGCGTCTAACATAAAGGCCAGATCAAATGAGCCTGAACAAGGAAAGCAGTTTAAACGTGAGTTTCGTCAACTAATTAATTGGTTTGAGCCAGCGTTAAAGCAGAGACTACATTTTACATAATTATCGTGTTTCCTTGAGAGCTATGTGTCAGCTGCTATCAACACATTGATTGCAGAACAGATCGTTACTCCAATTATCTAATGAAAATTTTGATAGCATCAGCCAAGTGATGGCCTGTTTCTTCAATCTCAGCAGCGCCAAACCATTATATCAAGCTATCTCGTCAACGGTAGCATCGATATTTCGGAACTTTCAAACCCCCCTAGGATTGATGAATTTTCGAAACAAATCAAATAGGCTTTGCATAATATCACACCACACTAGGAACGTGTTTTGCTATTTCTTCTTTGGTACCTTTCCTCGATAAGTGGTGAAGGGGCTGTGTGCAAGGGAATACAGTATTTGCACCCACTTATATCGTGATAGCAGCTGTGTGACATACTCTCCCACTCCCCCATATCCAACGACTGTTCCTCTAGCTGAAAGGAATTGGCCTATTCAGGATATTATGTTTTTCTTTCTTACTGTAAACGGTAAGTTAAGTGAGATTGTCATTCGTCACATAGCGGAAAATTTTTTGCTTATCATTTCGTATTTGATTTTTTCTCTCGGAGCGTTAACCGAATAGTTTTGTTAAGCAGTCTTGTTGCATGTTTGCGATGTAATGACCGGACGGGGGAGCCCGGTTAGGAGTTTCTATGTCTTTCGAGCCAAAAATTAATCTTGTTGACTGTGACTCTTTAATATCTCCAGCGCTAATACTCCACATGGATGAAGAGAATATGGATTTGTCTCTTTGTTCTCCTTACTTGTCGTCTAATCTTAATTACGCTTGTTCCCGTTGTCCTTTTTCCGTTGTCTTTAACGCCCCTTTCCGTCTGCAATCCTCAACATTGGTAACCACTCAATAATAAACATACCTTTTGATTGAATAACTCACCTATAGGTGTCCCTGGGCCTCCTTGTGCAGTGGATGTACCGCCATGATTAATGACTCCAGACACGGATCCAGTCATAGGTGTGTTTCCCGACATCAACGTACTTCCGCCAGATGATATTATAGTCCGTGTATCCTGTTGATCCCTTCGGCGGTCAGTGAGGCTGTTTACGAAATTTCTCAGGACATCCTTTTCTGTGCATGGAAGGGTATCAATACGTTAATCCGACAATAAGTTTTACTTGTGGAGAGGGCATTAAATTATTAACAAAGGCACCTCTACGGGGTTTATTTTTTCTGTATTAATTCTCTGCATTCTAATTAGCCATTTTTCTATGACAAAACCGTATTTTCGCTCCATTTTCTCCAGTGATTGTTTATTGAAGAAATGTATATTTATGAATTTTTACCATACTATACAAGGTTCATGACCGCTGACCGGTTGGGTCACTTGGTTGAGCATCGGACTACTGCACTGCGGGATGTCGCGGGATCAAAACCCCGGCATTACCAACACTCAGGGTCTTTAAATAACTGAGGAGAAAGTGCTGCGTTTGTAATAGAATTTGCAAATGTTAAGAATCTCTTGTCTACTCAGACAACGACAATAAACCGAGGCCCCATCTCACAATCCTTCAATGTTCATAGCCCTGTGGGATCTCAAAGAATCCACACACTATTCGCAAAGAGCAGGACATGGAGTTTCCCGGAGATGTAGTCGGTCCTCTGTGGTATACCATGGTTGGAAGGGTAAATTATCTGAGATATTAGCTACTGTAACATCAAGCTACTCTTATTAAAATCCGAGGTTAAACAAAGATATAATGATGATGATGATGTAGTAGCCTACCAGATTCCCTCACAATGCCTTGGGCAAGGAAAACTGCGAAAGTGCTTGAAAATGCAGCTACCTTGGGATCGATTAAGAGAGTGGATCTAAAGTTTCAAAATACGCATTGGTGCACTCACTCACCGGCAACTTGAGCAAAAACTTGTTACTTTAGATTAAACTGAATGACATATTTGGTTTAAGCTAGAGTTGTGAATTGGTGGTGTACCAAGCGCATCAAAACAAGACAGTTCACGACAATTCAAAAATTTTTTCGTGAAACAACGTTTCGAGCTCTTAGATTGATATCATTTTTTGTTATTTGACAACTAGTCAACTGTAAATTTGTTCTATTGAAAGTAAATTTTTTCACGAACTTTTGACCCCACTGAAAGACTTAGTTAATTGATATCTCGGACTGATCGTGGAAATCACCAAGCGGTTTCTTGCTTGAAGGAATTTGATTGTTTTTCATAGAGACACATTGATTTTAGAGAATTAAAAGCCGCTGTGGCTCCGACCACCTCAACTTCGTTTACTTCGTGGGCTTCTGACAACAAAGATGGAGAATACTTATAAACGAATCGGATGTAATGAATATCATGATCCCAAAAGTGACAGCTAAGGCGGGGTTCACTGTGTTGGTCGGTCACATTGATTCTTTAGCCACTCATCAATCCCAATGATGATCACCAAAGTGTCCCAAAACTGGAAAAACTTATTATTAACAAAAAGGAATAACTGAAAACCATGCCAGCAGATTATATTCACCGGCAATAGACTCTTGACCTCACCTTGATTACTGCCACCGGTAGACAATTTCGGAGAACTTAAGACTACAAGGCAATTGCTCATGAAGAGGAAATAGAGGATAAATTTCATCCCTGTTGAGGAAAAACGATACTTTGTAATTGAGAACAACCAACAAAAAAAGTTTGTCGCTCAGTTGCTTAAATCATTTTTTCGTAAAATGGAGGTCATTCCCGGCGTATCATAATTGGAACGCAAAACGTACCTAGAATCAAATCCCGCTAATGCCCTCTGGACATGCCTTTCTTTTCAGTCCTGGATTGAAACAGGATTCTGTTGCCAAGAGTTGTTTTGTCTTCTCCAACGAATTTAGGATAAACATTTCGAAGAAGGATGCATATTTTATCACGACGTTTTTTTTGTGAAAGAGACACCGGCGCCTCGCTTCCTCCCCCGAAAACATGTGATTTGGTTAAAGCAAGCGTAGGCAGCGTTTCATTGTACCAGCAAACAGAAGACAATGAGGCGCTCTTGTGTCGATCAGATTGCTTGTCGGAGGTATCCAAGCATGAATATCCTCCACGGATGGATGGCCTGACCAACTGGCTTTTCTAAGAGTCCTTCAAGTGTTACATGAAAATAAAGATTCCGTTTTACAAAATTCAGATTAATTAAAAATGTTTGACTTCGTTTTCAATGGTATTTGTCCAGTAATCAGATCTCTTTACGTTGTTGACTCTGTTAGTACTCGTTCTTGATAACAAATTCATGCCTGACGCTAATTACATGTATCAACATTTTTTGCTGGCGGTAGTTTACTTAACAATCCAGTTTCGTTCTGAGTTATTACAGACGATGAGGTAATTGTCCTTACCGTTACGGCATTCGTATACCGTTCAATTTGGGAGTACATTTTGATTTGATATTCCCATTTTGTCCCTTTTTGTGGACACGCACTATATTAAAGCTCCATTTGGTCTCTTTTCTGTCAAAGAAAATTTATCTCAAGAACTCGAAATGCAGTCAAAGTGATTACCATGGAGCATTCATACAATCTGCTTGACTGAACACAGTTGAGACTTTGAAGATCCATGCAAGTTATTTGTTTTAAGAGGTTAGTTACTAGTAATTATTAAGCAAATTCTTCCGTAAACAATATTTCATATCAAGCCGGGACGAATCAGGCATGCTCATGGAAGAATTGACTGGCTCTGCCAACTATCCCCAGCCCACTCTTCAAATACCGTGGCTGTGACATGATATCCACTGGTTACTTTGTTTAATTTTAACTCAAGGTATCAATTTATAGGTTCTTAGTCTTCTACTGTGTTAGGTTTGTTAGGTAAACTTAGTTTCCAACTGTCACCTATAAGGGCCATGTGAACTTTGCGCGCCTCACATTAATTTGGTCTATATAAACCAGTTCTACGTTTGTAACATTATGTCGTATGCAACAGATGCTTTAAATAATGCACACAAATATTAAACGCAAGAAACCTTCCATTTCTTATTGCATTTAATTTCATTTAATTTATGATGAACGTTGCATGCATTAGACTGGCTCGGCTCGTCTAGCGATTAAAAATGTAAATATTTACTCTTGGCACCTTTCCAAAGGATTTTTATTTTATTTTCTTGTAAAAAATTCATTAGGAGGCACCGCATGACCACTGATGCAGGATAAAAATATTTTTGCTTCTTTGGAATTACTGTCTGATGAGTCCTACTAAAACTCCTTCAAACCATACGCAAGAGATCAAACAAATATGTTTTGACTATCTAATGCGATAGACATTCCTAAAAAATATGATAAGATGAAAGAGAAGGTTTAAAAGGGACGACGATTTGACTTTACTATGACGTCATTATCACGTCAAAAAGTATGAGATGAAAACTTAACCCAGCATGACATCATTTTACCATTGACTTTAACTAGATTAATTACGTATTGCTCTTTTCGTTTTAAGGATAGCGTTGAAACACCACATTTTTTAGCTTTTTATGTTATAATGATATATAACTGACGTCTGTGTCCGTTTAGCCCAACGAATTACAATGTTTTTCTGTCTGGCTTACAGTCTTTGAACGGGTCTTATTACAAAAAAATTAATCAGCAGTAGTTTCAAAGTTCAGTCCTCTTATTGCACAAGCACAAAAGCCGGCGTCAAGATTCGGGGCTGTGATTTCATAAATTAACTGTTATTTTGTGCTTCAAGAACGTGGCGTTTAAGGAATTTCTTGCTGTATTCTGGGAATCCCATGTCTTCAGGCCTTCTTCCTTTTTCACGCTTCTTAAATGTAAGATTAGTTCCTTGTTCGACGAGACTGAAGAAAACAGAATAAAGGAGTGTTGAGGCTCTCTCAGGAGTTTTGGGAAACAAGAGAATATGGCTAAATAACTAGGGAATCTGGGAGAAAAAAATGAAATATCTTAGGAAACAAGGGAACAAAACATATTTGGGTGGGTACAAGTTTGGAAGTAATTTCGGGAACAAGGGAGGAGCACAAAACCTTTTTTAAAGGGAACAAGGACTTCCCTAGGGGGCTCTCAGTGTTGTTTTAATCTATCATGTTTGCTTCCTTTAACAAAAAGAATGCCAATCCATTTTAGCTCAGCTAGTCGCTAAAAAACGAATTATCCTCTCTAAACTGTATGGCCCGGCCTCTGTTTAAGTTCTATTTTCAAGGACATTGCATAAAAGAGAGAATATATTTTTAAAATATGAAAATTTTACAGCGCTAACCTAATCTAATGTTAAACCTTTCGTTTACATAGATTTAACTCTCCGTCTTCCCACGCAGACAGTGACTTACATACCTGTTACATACACCACACGACAACATGCAAACTTCACGAACGTTAAATACATCTTTGAAGGGAGTTTCCTGATCACACATTCTGCTCATAACAAACGCGGGGCAGTCAGGATGGAAGTCTTGGCATTGACCTATTTGCAAACTTTTTACTTAGTGTTTCTTAATATTTTGTAACTAGTTACATTAAGAAACAGTTATGAAATGAAGGTTAGGAGGACCATCGCTAAATAAGTCCTAGCTCCATTTCTCGGAAACACATACGCCCAACACGTTGACCTTCTCCCAACTGAGTGGCTTCATAGCCCAGTTGATAGAGCATTCCCCCGGCATCGCAGAGGTCATGACTTTGCATTCTGTTGACGCCAGCTGAATTTTTAGGTGCCTGTGATCTAGACAATCGAATAAATTGTCGTGCGCGGAACACAGCTCCATTTCGTTAACTGCAGTTCAACAAAAACATGGCATTTCATATTTACATTTCGCATTTCAAGAAAAAAAAAAGATATATTTCCACCTGTCGGTAATTAGGCTTATAAAAAATTTTGGTTAGTATCCAATCACATTGTAACGTGTACATGATGAGTACGACAGTAATTACTTAGAACTAATCATCTTAGCAGTTCTGGTGCAAATGTGAATGTTTAGTTTCAGAGCTGTCAGGTTTTTTTGTCAATTTCTGTCGTTTTTCCACTTCCCCGTTAGTTCATAAATTGTCATTTAGTTTTAGTATATACTAAAACAGTGGATAGCGTTCTCTGATTGGCTACTCAAACTCCGAAACTCCGAAGATCCCTTGCTATTCATCACCGAGCAACTCACGCGAGATCTGCGCCCGAAAATAGTGTAATTGTTGCAGGAATAAATGAGTTAAAATCCCCTTTTTGTGCTATGTTATCTCACCATTTTAGTATATACTAAAACAACTATTCACCTCAGGGTAGATGGCTAGTGGTGAATATCCACCACTAGCCACCTCCACTTCGGTGAATACTAATTAATTATCAAATTAACGACGGAGTTGATAACGTACAGTAGGCTAACCACCGTACGAAAGGTTTGCGAGATAACGCTTCCAACACCTTCGAGCTTTAGCCCTTCATCAGAGGGAGTTCCAGCTTAGGCTAACGCTAGAAACGTCAGCTCTCAAATATTTCTTTCGTTGGTTGATTTATTTTTATCACCTCGTTTGATAAAACCTTACCGAATTTGTATGTTTCACTTCCTACAGACGCAGTAGCAGCTAAGTCATTGCAAGTTTCAAGGGATATTATAGAGAATCAATCCTCAACAATTCTTACCACCAAGCAAATTTCCTTTCGTCTCCTTTTCGTTTTCCATTTGGAGTGGCGAGGCAGTAGCAGGAGGAAGTGTCATGTACATTGGGAATGTGTCAGAGGGAGGCAGAGGTCTCGCCGGCCATTGCAATTGACAGGAAAGCAAATGATGTGTGTTCTTTGGAAGACATGGAGGGTAACGAAGTGGTAAAGGTGGCCCAGCCATAACATCCGGTGCCTCTGTCGGTTTTGACTTATACTCGCTTTTGGGTTCGGTTGTTGATTCAGTTGTGGGTTTCGTCGTAGGAGTACTTTGTGTTGGAGATGTTTTCACTTTAGGTGAACAACAGTCGCTTCCACAGATTACTTGGCAGAGTACAATCTGTGGCATTGAATTATGATTGGAATTGGGAGTTGTTGATGCACTTGTTGGTTTCTTATCAGGAGTGGGTTTCTTCGTTCGGGCTCCTTGTGCAGAAGGGACAGATGTTGGTTTCTTTAAAGTTGGACAAGACGCATTTGGTCTTGGTGTAGGAGAATTTTCATTCCCAGGCAAACACGTGCTATGAGATGAAGGGGCACTTTTTGTAGTTTGCTTCTTTGAAGACTTACTTCCTTCAGTTGATTTAGTTGGTACCTGAGATCCAGGTGCCTTGGATGGAAGCTGAGTACCATTCGGTTTTTCTGATAATTCTGCTGGAGTTTTGTTTTCGTTTGAGTTTTCCGTCGATGGAGAGACTTTGCTCTCAGGGTTTGATTCTTTTGGTTTTTCATTACTTGCATTTTGTGGAATTGGGGGCATATTTCCTCCTGGTGGTTGTTGGTTTGTCATTGATCCTGCGTTGTTGGCTGGAACGTGTGTTTGAAGTGGAGGAATAACGACAGAAGGCAGAGGTTGTATTGGGATCGTCTGAACAGGAATAACAGGTATTGGTAACAACTGGGTTTGAACAGCTTGCAAAAGGCCTGTATTGACAGCAATAAGATAGGAGAAGATCATTGTACTAGAACATATTAGTCGCAACGTACCTAAGTGGTCTGTCTCACTGCCATGGCGTATGAAGCAGTGGCTCGACGTTGTACCAGGACGGTTAATTTTCCCGACATTCACTATCCAATATTTTAACCTTTATCGGGTCAGTTCATCTACCAAAAATGTTAGGAAGTGCTCAGTTGTGATAGTCAGGTAAACAAAACATATGTACACAGATTATTATCAGCATTATTTGCACGAGCCACGCACCTGTTAATGCTTGCTGCCCCGAATTTGAAGCTGCTCCGCCAACAGTATTTGCAGCACCACCTTGAAATGAGCCACCGTTGGTTCCAGTACTTCCAGTACCAGGGCTCACTTTTCCATTATTAACTAATGGTCCACTTCCTGTTGGATTTCCGGGAGACCCTGCCAGGTTTCCGCTGCTACCCGAACTAGCAGCCACATTCTTAGAAGCGACAACCTCGCCAGCCGAAGGAATGGCTCCTGCACCAGAATTTCCTTGGTTCACATTTCCAGGTTGCCCTTCTCCGTCCGGTTTTGTCTTGTTTATGCTGGATTGTCCTTGGTTTTCAGGACTTTGCGTGGTTGAATTGATATTTTCAGACAGATCTTGTGCGTTTTCAACACTGCCGTCCTTGAAATGAGTTCCGTCCTGAGGTAGCGTTGGTCCTATACTCTGTTTATTTTCCTCAAAGGTTTCTTCCTCGTTACTATCTTCACTGGTTGTTTGGGAATTTTGAAAAACCTTACTTTGCACCGGTTCTTGGGTCCCACTCTGCGTAAGAAATGACCATGAATCTGTTAAGTAAAACAAATGATCAAAATTAATTCTTTCGTGCAGCTCATTTCTCCGTGATAACGTACCGTTTTATTGGCCAGTTTTATAGTAGAGATGCAAAATCCGTCCAGACGAATTATGCGTCTGTCATGTTATCCTTCTAGTGTAAAGACGGGACGAACTATACAAGACGCATAATCCGTCTGAGAAGGACTTGAGCAAACATTTTCCTGCGTCTGTTAAATTCATCGAGAATAAAGACGGGCACTAGGCGCATAATTCGTCTGGACGAACCATCAAGGACAATGCGTCTTCGAAAACATACCAGAGTGGATAGTTTGTCGAGGTGCATTACTAGATGGGTCTTGTGCCCCTCTTTATCCCAGATGAACTGAACAGACGTAGAAAAAAAGTTTGCCCAAGTTCGTCCCAGACGAATTATGCGTTTCTTGTATAAAAACGGGCCATTCATTCATTGATCAGTCTATTCGTCGACAAAAATCTGACAAAGGAATAGGGAGGCGTTCGTTGTCTATTGAGACATTGTCGATTAGTGCCTTTCTGGACTGTTAAGACTGACATAATTTTCAATGATCGAGGTTAATTTTATTAAATCTGGTTATTATCCCACTGTTTTTTGTAAGCTTACCTGAATACCCCACAGTAGGTTCACCAAGGGTTGGTCCAAAGTTGGGGTGCATGCCGTTTTCGTAGTTTGAACCAAGAAGAGGATAGTTCATGTTACCGTACTCATTTTGATATCCAGCTTGTGCTCGCTCCTCGTGATAGTCTAGTTTTTGTGAGGAAGAATCTATGTTGTTGACATACCTGGGCTCAGTTACTAAAAACCAAACGGAAAAAAGATCACTTCAATGTAAATATCAATAAAAGTTATAGGTTCGTCAGAAGGGGAATGTGCTGAGGGCCTCCATAAAATCCGTGAGAGCGCAAGTCATCGCCAGGAAAAGCAACACATTGTACCAGAGTGGGAATAGAACCTACGACGTCAGAATTTCAGGTCTACCAATTGACCTGCTGTACTATCGTCTGATCGGAGCATTGTGTATATGTATGCTGCCAATAACTGCAGCGCTGTTGTCTGGTAGGCGGTATCAAAATTCACTTAGTTAGGTAGTACCCTATTCATTTGTGATCCTCGCACTTATCTGGATAATTTAAGCAATTGTCTCTCATATTAGTATCACCCAACTAGTGGACTAATGCAAATGCTGCATTTTGATTGGCTGCGCTACTAGAAGACTATTAGTAATAGTCCTTGAGTAGCGAAAAGCGTGACGCTTTCTTTCGTTTTATTCCCAAATAAATATCGCTTCAACTTGTTTTTTCTTTCCGACTAGTTAGGTGACACTAAACAATTAAACCCTTCGACCTCAAGGGCCACGGGCCATTAGCCCATTCGGCTTCGCCTCATGGGCCATTGACCCGTAGCCCTTGAGGGCGAAGGGTCTAATTGTTAAGTAGACGCCTGAAAATTTTAGGCGGCTTCAATAGGATTCAAACCCATGACCTCAATGATACCAACTGAGCTATGAACCAACACAGCTGGGAGCAGGTCAATTTATTTGCCTCATGTATTTCCGTGAAAGGAATGATCAGAATATTTTAGAGCGATTTTCAATTGAGTGTCGTAAAACCAAAACCAAAGTAATTACTTTGGCCAATCAAAAACGACGGAGACAATCCAGTAAACCAATCAAAACTCGAAATAATTACACGTAGCCGACACAAAGCGCGGGAAAATGTGCACGCGCGAGCCACGATTGGTTTTGGTTTCACTTCTAATTGGTTGAAAAAGTGGCGCGAGAACTTTGAACCAATCACTGAGTGAAGTAATCATAAACCAAAGCAATTCGCTAATTACTTTCGACACTCAATTGAAAACCACTCTATGCATGATCAAGATCAATGATCAATGATCAATAAAAGATCATGATCAATGATCAAAATATTTTATTCGTGTTCAAGATCATGCATAAAATAAGGACCAGTCGGCCCAAGGACACTTGACCACGGAAAAGACTCGCTCTTCAAGAATCTTCGCAAGTGGGGGTGCTTTAGAATCTTTCGGTTAAATCATGCAGGCATTGGTTGTAATCAGGACTTTAAATTCACAGCCCATAATTTCAGCCTTGTTTTCTCTTTTTCGCATGCTAGTATGCATGACAATTAATAGCGACCTTCAGATTGGAGTACGAGAATGGCTACTGACGAGTACGAGGTTTCTGTGCTGAGCACGCGCGGTCGTAGTCGTCCTCGTACCCCAATCTGAAGGCCTCTAATTACTTTGACACTGTAAGTATATGCATGATAAATAAAGAAGAAAACTAAGACCGGTTGTGGCTCTTGAGGTCTTATTTCGTAAAAAAAATTACGGAGTAAAAGCACAACCAAAAAATTAACTGTAACAGCCAGGTTTTTGTAGAAGGCAAAAAAATAAAAGAAACAACAAGCAGGGACTTTGTTCAATAATCTTATTCTTCAAACAAACCACCTTGCGGACTTAAGTTACATTCTTCATGCATGGTTCAATCATGTCACGTGACTAGCGGCCAATTTTAACAGTGAGGGGTGGGCTCAATAGTGTTCCCTACAATATCTAATGGATGAATTTTACTAGAGGATTCCTCTACATTTATTTGCATAGCTTTTAAAATCTTTTTCACTGACCTTTGTCCAGAAACCCAACGGCCGTAGATGACATCGAAGGCAAATATTCAAAAGCTGGAACCTTGAAGGCATAAAGTGGTGAGACCGTTAATGTGACAAGTTGATCCATATCAGCTTTGTCCCCCGCACCAAAGGCCACAATTTTCACTCCTTCTTCATTTAGTCTATTAGCTGCGCTGGTGACGTTGTCCAGGGAATGTCCAGCCAATACAACAACTATTGCCCTTGGAGAATCATTCGTCGGTCGTTTAAAAATGTTTGTATTTATCATTTGGAGCGATTTTCCTAGCTCACAATGTCCATTTATCGGGACAAGATTGTCTAATATACGATCAAGTGCCGTCGAATTTGGAATCGTTCGGGATAAGATGTTATGTTGGTTGTAATGCCTCAGTGAGCCGCATTCAAATAATCCAAACTTGATTCCTTGAGGAGGACGCTTTATGCTGTTATACACCTCTTTCACAAACATTTTGTAGAACTGAAGTTCTCTAAATCCTATATCACCTGAGCCGTCCAACAAGAATACCACGTTTGCTGGCTCTGCTTGAAAATACAAAATCAGCATTATGTTGGTATGATTTATACCATATCGTAAAAATATTAAAATAATCGCAATTGTAATGGCTAGATTAGGAAAAAGATATTCCTGGACCAGTATTTTTGAATCTGAGATCCTGCGTGTTATTTGGTAGTATTAAAAATGAATGAAACACAAATGGCTTTAGTTTTTTGCGTAGCTGCACCTTGGTGCCAAAAAACGAATGGCAAGCTGAGCAGTGGTTGGCAACTCTCTGATAATGATAGTTCTTTAAAAAGCTATATCATCTATATTAAGCAAAGTCCAAAATTAAGACAAAGTCATATTGAGACATTTCCTTTATTGATTACAAGTGTAACCACGCCTATAAGGAAACAGCAGACAATCTATAGTGCAACGATGACGTTCCAGCCTTATCGCACTGCAAATGGTCGGGGCATGTCACTCTACACCCTTATACATATCTTTCGAAATATATGTGTATGGAACATTTTCCAAGTGGAAACATTCCAATTCCATTTCAGCGGGCAATTTGACGACCAAGCTGGTATGTGTGCGAGATTCTTAAAATCCCATGACGATTGGTTTTGTAAACTTTTTTTTTCTCTCGTGTATTTCTCGCTCTTCCTCGTTATTCCTTCTATTTATGCTTTGGTTGATTGGTTGAATGTATTGATTAAATTATCTCTACTTGTAAATCATAAAAATGCCTCCAAATTAGTCTACGTAATAATTTAATGTAATTACCATAATCAGATACCATTGGCCGTTTTTATACTAGAGACGCATAATCCGTCCAGACGAATTATGCGTCTCTCATGTTATCCGTCTAGTGTAAAGACGGGACGAACTATAGGAGACGCATAATTCGTCTGAGACGAATTTAGGCAAACATTTTCTCTGCGTCTGTTAAATTCGTCTAGTATAAAGACGGGCGCAAGACGCATAATTCATCTGGACGAACTATCCAGTTTAGTGTGTCTTCGAAGACGCATTAAAGTAGATACTTCGTCCAGACGCATAATGGGTCCCGTGGCCGTCTTTACACTAGACGAATTTAACAGACGCAGAAAAATTGTTTGCCCAAGTTCGTCCCAGACGAATTATGCGTCTCTAGTATAAAAACGGCCATTGTTGAATGTATTTTTTCAATCATTTTCTCCATTCCCAGTCTTAGTCTCCATTTTCTCATTTCCCTAACCTAGATAATTTTGCTGTAATCACTGAGCATAATTAAGTAGTCTAACTCTACCTGCCTAGATTAGTTAGTTCACTTAATGCTACTTGCAGTGTAGTGTTAATGGTTATTGCAAATTTAAAAATAAGTGGCTGGGTTTGGTGAACAAGTGCTGTATTGAGACTGGTCCGCCTTTGATCAGTTCCTCGTATATCTGAAAAGTCCAAAAATCTGACGATTTGCAGATATTTCCACAAATAAATCTTGGTCCGTCCGCATTCGGGGCTCAGTCCCACACAGTGACTCTGCCCTTAACCATCTCCTTCACAGGTCGGTGATTTGCATGCAAAGCAAAGCAGAACAAATGACAAAAACGAGTTTATTTTATGTCACCGGAGATGACTTACCAGACGACTGAATTGTAGCGTCCTCCCTCTCTTTAATAAGTGAAATGATATTTTTTAGAACATCTCTTTGCCTACTATCCTTGTATTTTTTTATGTAGGGCTTACGCGAAACATTGTGGTCAGCGTCGGCAAATGCATTTCTGCTTTGCCATGAATTAAATTTACCACTTTTTGAACCCTCCAGTCTTTCTCTTAGATGCACATTTTCTTTCAGCCATCGAAGTCCCTTTTGCAATGAGTACAGCTTAACTGAAAAAAAAAACTGACTAAGTTTCAACAGAATGCACATAAGTTTCGGTTATATGATTTATGTACGGCAAAATAATATTCTAAGACTTCTTGTACCGCTGGCTGGAGGTGACTGAAGACGTCTCTTATTGGTCATTTGTAATTTGCGGCGAGCGAATTGATTCGAATTTGCTGTGAGCATTTTGTTTTGATACAGTGACGACAGTTGACTGTGGGCCACCGTACAAAACAACTTAAACAGCGTAAAACCTGTTTTTTTCTGGCGAAGTCCTATTTTGCTATTTAAATTCAATGCTCGAAAAGCAAGAAAAAAGACGACAACAAAAATGCCAATCTGGTTAAGTGCATCGAAGCAACAGCTGAAGCTGGTTCATGGTCCACGTATCAAGTTAGCTTGGTTCTTGAAGCTCTAACTGTGCTCGGTGGTTCTACAGTTCTGAGTACTTTATAAACACATAGTCAGAGATACAATGTTGATGTTCTCAAGGTAGATATAAGACCCCACAAAAGAAAAAGAAGAAAACTCCCTGACTGTAGTGCAATAATAATAATAACTGAAATTGGGTTACCTGGGAACGTAAATGTATCGTACTCGAGTTCTCGGAAATCAACATGGCAGCGGTTTCCACGTGTTTTAGTAGTTTAGTCAAATCCGAGCCATCCAGTCATTAGCAAACATTAGGACCTCGTTAGATATAGAAACCAACTCGGACAGAGATTTTTCTCCTTCCTCCTATGGGTACTAATATATTCATTGGGATATGAAGTGGACCAACAAAGAGACTTCCTGATCACATTTACATTACAATAGGTTTAAGTTTCTACCTAGGCCCCAATGATTATCAACGAAACAATCACGAAATTGTTTCCGGATAACAAGATGTCCAGAAATGCAGTATGACACCGGGTAGTTTTTAAATTGTTTTGTTTCTTTTTTTTTTTTTTACCCTATCAAGCACCGAAAGTATTGTGAAATCCATAGCAAATGAAAACCAATAATAAGACTTGCACTTCTGATTTGATTCCATGAGTAATTAGTCAATATATTCTTGTTTTATAGTCGATGCACAAATCCGTTGGAAAAAGATCATTTTACTTAATAGAAATACGAAATTTATACATACCTGCTTCATGTGAATTATTAGGTTTTGTTACCTGAACGAAAAAAGCTAATGTCAACAACAGCATGAGTAGACCACCAAGATGCCTGCACAAAACCGAATCTGAATTTATTATCCATTTTTTGTTTCCATACCGGCTCATAATTAACCCGACAAAAAGGAAATAGTAAAATTAATTTTAATTTCTGTTTATCCCATCGCACGCACCAAGTTCCTAGGTGAAAAAACCGTTCATAAGAGAAACTATTGAACTCCTTGACCCGTCTATGGATATATGAATACAAGACCATCAAATCCTCGTTTTCAACGACCGGTGGTTCGCATTTCAATTATGTCATAAATTATAAACTATCTTCAAGCAAAACCTCAGAGTACTCTCATACCGTTAAATCGCTACGTGTCGGCCAAAAAATGGTTACATAGGTCAAGGGGTTGGTCAAGGCCCTTACTTGTAAAACCATATGGGACACAACAAGAATAATAGCTTTTATTTAGAGAGGGAGACACAATAACCTATCACAGTTTTCTAACTTGCAGCCTTCTATTCCAGATCGAATTGGAATTTGGAGTGCTGGTTTTTTAGGAGAGGGGAAAACCGGAGTACCCGGGGGACAAACTCTCAGAGCAGACCAAGGGCGTTTTCCATTTACAAAAAATGTCCGGAAATTTCGGTGGAAATTTCCATCGGGTGAAAAACGTGTTCCATTTAACTCAGGTCCGTTCGCCGTCCAGTGATTGCGATTTTACGCGCCAAAATTTAAAAATATGGCCGTAAATAGCCTGGAAGTGGTAAAACCTTTCAAAAGTTGTAAATGGAGCACACATTTCCATCGGAAATTTTCCAACGGGAAAACAGGACTACCTTTTCAGAAGTTCCGTTTATTCCGGAAATTTTCCAGTGGAACGAACCAAAAACGTGTGTTCCATTTACGTCCCGACCGGAATTTCCGGAATTTCTTGGCAAATGGAAAACGCCCCAGGGAACCAACAACAAATTCAACCCAGTTATGACGTCGAGTCTGCGAAGACCCCAGGCCACATTGGTGGAATCGAAGGCGATTGCACCTTACTCCTCTCTTGGCATTAAATTTAGCGTCACATTTATTTAAAACACAGTCATTCACGATGAGCAAAGGGATTACATTTTTACACCATCTCTTACATTTCTACCCAAAAAGCCCATTATTCTAGTCGTGGCGGGTAGAAAATGTTGTCGAAAATAAAAAAGGTTGCCGCACACACAAACAAGTAAAACTGATTACATAATCAAATAATCCGCTTTAATTTACTTTTAAACTAATATTTCTTGGCTTAAATGTTCACCAGCCTATCCTAAATGCCAGGGATCTAGCCGATTTTGTCAAGAAGACGGCGACAGGTGAGCGAAGACTTGAGAGGAGTGGCTCTCTGTAGTATTCAGGGTGTTAACAAGAAATATAATTTCGTAATAGTATTGCTATCGATATCATTTAATTTGATTACAACGTATTTGTAAGGCACTACTTTAATGCAATGATTTCCTCAAGTGGATTAGAACCTTTGTCTTGCTCGATGGTTTCGTGATGTTCGTATTTTTGCACAACGTCGCCGCATGGTCGGGTCAATCGGCTCTACTCTTTAGTCCAGTCATCTCCAACAAAATCCACTTCTCCTCCTGAAACGTTCCTTTAAAATGAGAATGTAAGTAGATTAAAACTCTGATGGGGTCGCTCACTTAGTTGAGATTATTTTATTTAATGATCTTCACCTTTCTTTTGGCCACTGACATGCAACGCTTTTCGTTTTTAATTAAGGTTGTTGTATGATGAGCTATTCAATCTAAATCAGATTGCCAACAAAATTCCGCGGTCTTCAGTCTATGTTGCTTTACAGATAGATTACAAAATGACTCTCTCAATTCAAGTGTGAAAATAAATGATTCTTTTCATTTGCGGTTTCACCACAGTAAAAGTTACCCATCTCACTTGCAATTGCAAATTTACTTTCAGTGAATGCCGAAATCTTTGTCCGAATAATGTCTTTCTCAGTTTAATTTACATTTGCCGCGACTTCCTCATTTTATCCTGTCATCATCATTATCAACGAATTATTAACATCCTTAGTGGCTTTTTAACTAATAAGGTGTTATTTGGAAGGTTGTGCAAAAATCTACTGTCCAAGGATTTATCTCTACCAATATACACAAGAGTGGAAGGTTTCCTCACTCCTTGCAGTATCCACATGAAAATGGGCAAGTCACATGAATGTCATGCAGATTCTGAAAGAGCTCTGGCCAGTCACACATTCCATTTAATGCAAAAGAAGCACATTGTGGATGCTGATCACTACAAAGACCTGCAAAATGAGTTAAAGCAAATCTAAGTGTGAAAGAGTGTTGTCCTTAGTAGCGTGTAAGACGAAACGATAGAAATCAAGTGAAGCCTTTACGCTACCGGAGGTCGCGGGTTCGATTCCCACCTGGGTCAGAGATTTTAATAATACGTGACTTGCTAAAAGCCTTTATTCGCAGTCGGAGACTGAATTGCTAAGGGCGCAGCTCGACGAGATCAGACCGAAGGAGCTGTGCTACCGGCTGGGCGCTCGGCCCCTGAACAAGACCCATGTATGACCTCGGAGCACAGCCGGCCACAGCCAGATGGAATAGGCTGGGAGTCGATTTTGCTGACTGAGGAAAATCGGAGTACCCGGAGAAAAACCCTCGGAGTCAGGTTGAGATCGACTGAAACTCAGTCCACATACGATCTCGGGGCCGAGAGTTGAACCCGGGTCGCAGAGCTGAAAGGCACGTGAAAGGCGTGGTTTTTCTCTGTCCTTGACTGACGCGCAAGAAAGAAGATCCCGATGCCGTTGATCAGCGAAGGTTCTTCATCCATTACACTCAAAGTAGGGCCTCACTTGATTTCTATCCCTTATACTTAAAGCAAATCTATGATGATATGGAATTTGATGGCGTTTTGTCACTTGAGCGCACAATTAAAATTAGCGATATTTCACAAACTAGCAAGAACAAGATAACGTCAATAAACAAGGGCATCGGAAGAAGCTAGAGGAAGAGGAATCACTATTGTGCACCTCAAATTTAAAATTAAGACAAATGAAAATATGTTTACATGGCCCAATTTACTTGCAGGTGAACAGCGCCGAAAGTTATAAATCTTGGGCGTTGATAATTGCAGTGTAGCCTGGAGAATTCAGGGGCACCCAACGAGAATATAGTTCAAAACCACTTAAACATAGCATGGCGAAACGTATTTAAGTATTTAAACGGTAGATATAGGCATATTTTTATCCCCTAAAAAATTTTTCATCTGTTCGGATTTCCTAGCTGAAAGTCTAGTGATCCGAAAATTATAGGGATTAAAACTTACCTTTCCAAAAATTTAAGCCAGAATAAAGGCTCCCGAAAATTCTGGGTGACCTTTTTAGGGTAAAAATCCGTTAAAAATGGGCAATTATACCATTTTTTAGATGTTCGAAAATCCTAGGACAGTCAGGCAGGCAAGAAATTTTACAACAAATGTTCCGAGAATTCTAGATCTCAAATCGTCTTCTGAACAGATATTTTCCAAAAATTGACGTTGGGTGCCCTTGAGAATTGTAATAAAGTGTAGTGTAGTAGAAGTTGTGAAATCGAAAACGTTTTCCCTTTGTGTCTTAGGGTTCTGCGATACTAACTGCTATAAATTAAGGGAGGAGAAGGGATTGGTTTCCAACGAAGCCTTATGTTAAAGTTTTTCCTTGAAGACGTAATAAATTGATTTAGCAATCGAATCCGTCACGGCAACAAATGCCGGAGCCCAACAAATTGACCTGCTCACTCCCAACTGACTGCCTTCATAGTTCAGTTGGTAGAGCATTGCACCCGGCATCGCAGAGGTCATAGGTTCAAATACCGCTGAAGCCACCTGAATGTCTATTAGAGATAATTGCTGAATTGTCCAGGATCACTTTTCTCTCATTCGAATTTTCCTCACCAACATTTAATGGCACCCTGTAAATGTCCATTGTGCTCTTATTGTTTTGGTCATAGATCTTTCGCTCCTTGGCTTGCTGGTGGTGTCTTTTGTGCTGATGCATATGCTTGCTGCTAACTGAATGCGTGGACCTTGCACTTTCTTTATGCGCAGCGATCTTTTGTGTTAGAATGAGGTTCCAGAGGAGATTTTCACGAAAGCTCTGTGGCAACTCTTTTTTGTTTCCACGTGCCGCCCTCTTAAGCCCTTTGGGAAGAAAACAAATATTAACTCGTTTGTATTCTGCATTCAAAGTTCTTTAAAAATTGCAGACACTCTATCGGTCGTGGGGTTTGATTTTCACCCGGCTGACAATGATTGACTAGGAAATAGGCCATGCACAGTATTAGAAAACTGAAAAGTTCAAATTGCTATACGAATAGTTTATCATGTTCCATTTGGGAGCTTAAACAACGACGTGGTCGCCGGCAGGGAAATCATCACGAGAAAATATTATTTCGATTTTTTGGGAAGACTTTGCGATTATTGCAGCGACGTTGACATTAAGGGAATAGGTGAAATAATATCTACGTGCACTGGCGTCGTCGTCAGAGCGTCAAATTTGGCCAGTTCAAGTCGTTGTTTTGAGAAGGTGACAAATAAATGTACCAAAATCTTAAACGCACTTGTTGGTCGTGGGGAGCGATTGCTTTTTTTTTCGTTAAATTAACTCTCTAATTTGTCCTCTGTTCAACTTCTCACATGTACTACCGCGGGACGTTAGGGGCAGACTCATCTGTTTTGCTGGAGTTCCTTTCGTATACGATTAAGTAAAAAAAATAGAAAATATACGTTCTCTCAAGACGTTGTTTTGATTAGCAGATAACATAATCAATCATAATTTATGTAATCGCTTATCGTTACCTTTAAGATGCCTGGTGTGAACTAACTCCAGTGAAAACATAACAATCATCAAGAAACCAATAAATATATCGCAACGAATTGTCATTCCCATTTAAAAACATCAGACAAATTGAACAACAGTTTTCAAAATCGGAAAGCGGGACTTAATTTTCCGTTGGGCAGTGACCTTTTGTCTCTCCAGTGAATAGGTCAAGGGAGCACAGGGGGATTGGGGAGAGGACGAAAACTGGGGTGAATTGCATAACATTAAAAAAACCCCGCTGCCTTTCCAAGAATCATTTTGAAAAAGAGTATCTCAAAGACACAGGTGAATACAGTGCAATACGTAAAGTTTCCCTATTTCCCAAACATGTGTTACCCTTCCTTGTGACAATATGACCACTGACGCGTTAAAGGGTGACCAGGTTAGTGTATACAAACCACTTTATGCTCAATGGAGCACCTGTCAGGCGTATCAATGATGTAATTTGCAGGGGACCGAATGGTATTCTAGGGGATTTAAAAAACATGAGAAATTGCGTTTACTTTAATCCTTCTACATTTTAAAGAAAGGCGGAATCTAAGTTAGTATTTCAGAATTTTTTCCTCACTTTTATTGACCTTCAATTCCTTAATTTGCGCTTTTTAGTTTTCTCTTGTTTGCACAGAGGTACTATGATAAACAAATCGCTTCCTTTTTTCTTCAGATTTTGAAAGTGCGTTTGCTGAAGACCTGTCTGGCAAGATTTTGAGCATTGATTTTTATCCAAAGTCTGTTTACGTTGAGTGTAAGTTTTGGATTTCTCGGTCCGCCATTACTCACGTTCAAAACTGACCGATTGGACCTCAGAGGTTTGGTTCTAGAGAAAAGTGACGTCATTCACTTATATGGAGTGTTTTCACGTGACGTCATGGCGGCCATGTTGGTGTACTTAAACAATGGAACGACGGTCATGTTGATGTGCCCTCCTGGAATTGAGCTTTATGATAATGCAAACGTTTTCTTTTGTTCTGGTGAAAAAAACAAGGTTACTGATCCCGTGAATGAAAACACTCTATAACTTAAGATTTCAGCTAGTAAACGCAGTTTATTATGTATGCAAAATTACACGAGTTTAAAAATCTGAAAGCCCGAAACTCCCGTGCATGCTGCATATTAATTCAGTCGGGTACAAACACTTACATAAAAAATAAATTTGAAAATATTATTATTATGGAAGACTTTACTGTGCAGAAAAGTGTCTTTCATAAGTATAACTACGAGCCAGGTGGCCTAGTCAATTATACTATTTACAGTGCATGCACAAAGAAATAATTACTTTCTAAGAAAAACCGAAAAAACTAAAACTCTAGAATTGTTCATTTAGATAACGAAGCTAACGAGCGACTGTCTGTATGATGTGAATCTTTGCACGATTTCACAATTTTGAGAAATTGTCCATTTCTGTGACTTTTCTATGGTTTTGCTTACAACCTTCTTATCTTGTTAAATCTTAGTCAATTCGTTCTCTAAGTTAATAGAGTAAGCGGCTAGGAAATCGAAAATTACTTGTATACTGCTAACTTTGTGTCCAGAATATAAACTCTTCACCCCAGTTCTTAAATCTGTATATGTGTCCCTTTTGAACATTGTCCTCGCTGGTCGACGGCAGTTCCTTGTATGATGAACCATTCCTTATTCTCTTTGTCTAGTACACTCATGTCAGGTTTGTTGGCGCCATTTCTTGGGCATTTTACTGAGATGCCATAGAATATCCCACAAAACTTTCGCTTTTTCATTCTCCAGACATGGCACTGGATGGCTCTGCTTATTACAAGGTAGAAAGTGTTGAGATTCGAACTTTTCAACATACTGTGGTACAGAGGTCGTTGCATTCGATCGTGCCTGTCCTGGTGTAGTGTCTGTGCCATTCTGGAGCAGCCACATAGTATATGGGGTACTGTTTCTTGATCGGTGGAACATAATCGGCAGATGGTTTCATCAACACTCTATTATTATTATTATTATTATTATTATTATTATTATTATTATTATTATTATTTAGCAGTAAAAAGGTTCGTATGCTAGCTTAGCACATAGCTCAATAGGGCGCTATTGCGTAACCTAAAGGCTGTAAAAATAACCTGAATATGTCTAAAAAGTTCGTATCTACATACATCTATATATATATAAACGAATTACAAAGGTTAGCTTCGATTCTTGAAAAGGTAGAAATGTAAAATGAATATCTTCAGACCTATTAAAACAATAATATTAAAGCTTCTAAGACAATTCCGATTGCAAAAAAAAATAATAAAAAAATAAAAATTATTTTGCCTTGCATTAACCTACTATATTATTTTGTCCCAATCCTATAAATAAATTTCAAATATACTAAATATATCCGCAATCTAGAATACAAGAAAGGTCATCACCATATCGTAGGCCTTGTTGCCTCCCCCACACATCCCACTTGTTGAAAGATGTTTAAAATTACAGATGAAAATTAAGGTAAAAAGACAACGTAGGTATCGATAACAGCCATTAATTAACTTCACCATCATACACAACTTAATACAAATCAAAACCAAGTTCGGAAGAGAATAAAATTCAGTTCCCATTCGCTATTGCCAAACCTGGAATTTGAAAAAGGAATTGCGGGGGGGGGGGGGGGGAAATTTAACTATAAAAATTTGTTATGGCGTAAGGCGTAGCCTATAGGACGCTACTTTAACATATGGACGACTTTAACTATATCTGCTAAAACCTATAAAACCAAATGATAAAGCCTATAAACAAAGATAAACTTATGACTCAGGCCCAATCTTAGGGCAAATCTAAAACGATTCTTGGTCAAAACGATTCGATGAAACCTACTTAATTAATTAACTCATAAATTAATTTCCTAATATAGTCTTTTAAAAACTAAAAACCCCTAAGCATTCAATCATCGCTTCAGTGATATCCTTAATAACGACTCTAAAGCACCAATTTGATATTATGTTATAATTATAATATGTTCCATGTTCTCCTTTTCTTACCACGTTGTTGTTGTTCTGGTCTTTCATTAGCCATTTTTGAAGTGTTGAGTAAATCAAATATGAAATATAAAAGTCGTCATAATTTGTTTCAGAGACACCAAATCCTCACAGCACTGAGGTTGGACAAACAGCAGAGTATTTTAGTACTTTTTCGGATGTGCTCTGGTGCCCTAAACATGGCTAACTTTCGATTGGAGCGTTCTTGCTGCTGAGCTCGGTGAAGCACGTCTTCCCTACTCGCCGCCATGATAATGATGATGATGATGATGATTATTATTGTTATTATTATGGCTTCTTTGCTTTTTTCTCAATATCCTATTTATACCAACAAAGCGGGGTGTAATTCTTAGGCTTTGTGGTCTTCATCCGTTTTTATTTTTTTTTTGGTTTTGTTTTGTTTTCCTCTTTTTTTTGTTGGTTTTTTTCTTTCGTTTTTAAAATTCATTTTTAAAATTTCTCTCATTTGTTTGTAGAAGAACTTAACAATTTCATTTTTCTGAGATAGAATCCATTTTTGGGCTCTCTTGTCTTGTGTCCGTATGTTGAGGTTTTCCTCCAGTTTTAGGTTATATTATTATTATTATTATTATTATTATTATTATTATTATTATTATTATTATTATTATTATTATTATTACTATAATATATTATTAATGGTGGTCTGAACTAGTAAGTCACAAAAGCATACCTGTCATTAAATTTTATAGTTATTGAGAGTTCTGCCTGGAAATATACAAAATAAGAAACAAATAATATTATGTAAACTTACTTACTTGTGGTGCAGGGCAAAGGCGGGGAGTGAGGAACCATATGCTTGTGCCTCGTAAAATGCTTGTCAGCAGACCTTCCAAGTCTCCCATGCATTCTCGCTATGGGAACTTCCAGCTTAGAAAAAAGCTAAGATTGTCTCCTCAGGTGCTTGGGCAAATTTGGAAGTTCTTGTGGCATATGAAAATGATCAATCTCGATAAAGGAATTGATAGAATTTACCAACTTCTGGACAAAAAATTATTTTTTGGTAATTTCAATTTGCTTGACAGATGATTATCTTAAACTCTGTTTATTGACCATGACATGACTTATTCAAAGGAGTAAGTTAGATCGACGTCAATGATTGATAATGGTAATATTCATGGCATCTACTAATGATGCCATTATCAGTGAATTGTAATGACAACAATGACACTGAACACCAGCGGGAAAGCTTAAGGATAGATATCCAAATTTTCGATGTTATTATTGCAAAAAAAAAAAAAAAAAGGATTCATATAACAATAACCGTGGTACGTAGAAATAAGATTTTATTGTAATCCATATGACAATTCTATAAAACTAGTAAATCGAGGGGGTCTGGTTAAGTGGTACATATCAGGAGCTTCGTCGTTCGTGGCATTTGTTGGACGTTTCATGTATTGCAGGTTACATTAACATGGGAAGTTATTAATTTGGAGTTTTAACTCGAGCTTAAGGAATTTAAAAGCAGGGTAACAAATATTTGGCGATTAAACCATCTCAATGATAATTTAAAAGTTACAATAACGACACCATATTTAAATTGGAAAACAAGAAAATCATCCTGAGGTCAGACCAGTATATGAGTAAACTGAATTTTTGTAAGTACCTATAGAGTTATTTCCTTTGGATTACTCTATCCTTTGCTACCCTTAGGTCTCATGTTTGCTAGTATTTTGAAGAAGGAACAACTTTATTGGCTAACTCAAATTATTGCAGTAGTTTCCATCACGCCCCATACCAAGTTCTAAAGTATGATGCTTACAGAATAAAATCAGTAAGAATTGCAAATCTGTTAGTATAACATTACATCAACTAAATTACCTAAGCTAAATATACTAAATCGTTTCCGTAATATTTTTTGATCCATCGAAAAGTTGTAAGCCAATAAATCTTTAAACAGGTGTTTCTAAAAAGTTTTTAATTTGTCTATTTGTTCCTCAGTGGCATCTCTGTCTACGTTTTTGGAACTAATCAGACAAAACTAGACGATTTTGCTGTTGCCTATTTAACTAATATTGGCACGCCGGTTGTTTCCAGTTCCTTACTAAGACTAACTGCTTGCACCTCTAGTCTTCAGTGTCATTCTGCCGGTCTTTAGACTTTCTCTTGATCCTGGAAATAATCTTATTCCACAAGCCCATGAGACTTTTGAATATGTGAAAGGCCAAAAGCTTGACTCTTTTTTTGTGAGATTTTCTCTTCGTTTGATTCCAATTTGTCCTGCTCAGTTTCCATGGCAACGTTACCCTCTAGCTTTTTGTTCCTTATGATCTGTGCCAGGGCTCTGTTCAGCTTTATACGTAATGCGAGAGGAACACGAATATTAGGCTTCACGTTTCTTCGAAGCAAAGCTGCATTCTCGTCATAACTGAAATAAATAATGCACCTAGTCAGCAAGAAATATATATTCGTCTTACTTTATTACTAATTAATAATCATGACCATGAGAAATGCGCAGGGGCGAATTCAAGACCTGCCCGTCACCTACGTGAAAATCCTTCGCATTCTTTCAGCTGGCGTATACTCTGCACGGCGCAATCATTTCACAAACGCAGAATTTTTGAAGGCCTAATGATCCAACAATGGAAACCTGCTCTGAACAAACAAATTCATTGCTACATAGCAAAACTCTTCCCGTCGGGAATTACCTGATAGACATAAATACACAATCACGCGGATGGTCAAACTACCCTGAAGATGGTTTAACCCTGAAAACGCTCGGTCTTTTACTTTTTAAAAGTTAAGCGTTGTAAATACTAGTCAATTATTCTGGATAAAAGCAGAACAACTAGTATTAGTAACAAATGGACAACAACTTTGCAAGACACTGTTTCACTGTTCCATCGTACAAAATTGGCCTTGTTAGATCACTTTTTAATAGAACCAACAACACTTGGGCGGGCATTCACAATGACGTTGAGAACCTCACTTTCATTTTAAGTAAAAATAAATTCTAATTGAGAAGGTACTTAATCGGTATATTACTATAGCTCAGACCCCCTCAACTAATGGCGACCAAGTTTAATCCTCTGTTTCCGTAAGTATTTTAAGTTACATTACCTAGGTTCCTTTTCTACAGAAGCTCAGAGGAGATAACGTAAACCAGTTAAGAGTTTTTGTGTCGATTTAGACATTAAACCCGCTTTTTCTTCATTTAAGATCCGCAACATGTTCAATGTGAAGGATCCCGTGCCTTTTGATCTCCGTTCGCGTGTCGTGTATAAATTCACTTGTGCAGGATGTAATGCCTGTTACGTCGGGGAAACATTCCGACACATTTCGACGCACATTCCTGAGCATCTGAGAAGGGACAGGACTTCTCACATTTTCCAACATTTGCAACACTCTCAGGAATGTCGAAGACTCTGTTCTGAGAGCTGCTTCTCCATTTTAGATACGGCACCTAATCGTTTCCAGTTGTTGCTCAAAGAGGCTGCTCATATCCGCTGGGAAAGTCCCAGTCTAAATAGGCAGCTAAAGCATGCGGAGCTAATCCTATCTTTTTAGCTACATTTATGTTTTAGTGCTAGTTTTTTGTAGTTTTTGGTGTTGTTGTTGTTGTAATTTCCTGCTTATTAAGCACTTAAGTTTGTTTTTTCTTTTGTTACACTATTTGCGCGCGCATTATTCGATTGTTTGCATTTAGCATTGTTGTAACGTTTACCGGTAATTTAAAATTCTAACGACAATGTACTAACGTGCGTTCAAATTGTAACATTGACTCAAATTCAAATTCGCACTGTAACGAACACTTGTAACTGAAGTAAAACTCGAAGTTGTTGTCCATTTTTTACGAATACTAGTCAATTAATAATCAAATTGTCAAATCGACAACGGATAATCATTTTTTGTATAGATATCGATGAAAGCCAATAACATTAGTGTAATCCTATTCTTTCAACATCACTGAAGTTAAATTTGACTCTTTTATAGGACAGAAATTAAGATTTTCTTGAGATCGTGATATGATATCTCTCACTCGTGAGAGATATCATCAGCACTCGAAGATAAAGTTCCAGTCCTCACGCGGTCGTGTGATTTGCTCAAAAAATTGCATTGTTAATTTTGACCTTAAAGTTAAACTGGTTTCATTTTATAGAAAACTGCAAAAACTAAAAAGAAAATGACAATACGTGAAGGAATTAATGAACAAATTAAAGATGAGCGAAAGAATGAACTGGAACGAATGCCCAGTTTCTAAAAAGCAATTCCAAAATCAATTGCTTCACTTACTTGTTACAAATTCCGCAAGAGAATGGACACATTTTCCTTATTATCTGAATGGAGTGAAAAGGTGACGGATGATTGCACATTCCCATCTTTGCATAGCTCCTGCATTCTCCTAACGAATCACGGCATTGGTCTAATAACACAAATGTCATCAGTTCTTTAAGTACGTTGCTCAATGAAATTGAATTACATACGTGGATGATCGAAAAGAATTACGTTTCGTGAATGCTTTACATGTAGTTGGTGGTCAGATACTGACGCGAGCCTCCTCTCAGAAAGATTTAGGAGCGACGATCACCAGCGATCTCAAGTGGGACAGTCACTGAAATAGATTTTATCAGTTAGGACTTAAGAATGCTACTGAAATTTAAATTGACCAATCAGAATTCAGCGAGCGGGAAAAACTGTACTATCCGACGTCACGTCAATAGGTTCGCAGTTAAAGAACCAGAAAACCATTTGGCGCAAAAACTGGGTTGCCGGTGAGCGGCAGTTCGAACGTCAACTGTTGTATTTTGGCTGTTATTTGTGCTTTTTCTAACCATTTTAAGACGAATTCAGTCTGTTCTTTTCGAATTCAGTGTAAGAAGACGTCTAGACTGTATTGATAATGCATGTATTTATTTGTGTTAACTTCGCGAAAAAAGACTTTGGTGGCGTACTTTCTACAGGGTAAGATCGACAACAACGTCATTTACGCACAGAAATGCACCGTTTCCAGTGACAGGGCCAATGGTTGACAGGATAGCACAGTTTTGACTGTTCCGCGCACTGCTGGCGCGGGTTCCGTATGCACAGAAGAAGGGAAAGAGAAGGACAAGGGGTTGCTGGATTATTTTAGTATGTAAACAATTTTTGGGAAGTGTCCATTGTTTCAGACGAACACTGGAAACTCCGGACACCACCGTTTGCGGTTGGAGGTGGAGGCGTTTGAAAACACGGTGTGCGTTGGAGAATGGACCGAGCCACTCCTTTGCTTGGGTCGAACCCATGACTTTGAGAGACATGGGAGCAAGGGGACATGGGGCTATTAATCTAGGCTCAGGTGCGTGGGTTGTTTAACGAGCACACTGCATGCAAGGGCTTTGAGAACGGGCCAGCGGTAAACCTCGAGTATTCGATTAGAATCGAAATTCTAACAAGTGTCTTTTACGCATTTTTTCACTTCTTACCCACCTATGAATATTGGAGGTCCCCGTAATGGATGGTCCACAATGATTGCTCCATTTGGACTCACTCGAATAGGTGGCCTTTGAAAACACGGTGGATGACATGGGCCCATGGCTGGTGGAGCCGGAAAACATGGACCCAGCATCGGTCCAATTATAGGCGGCGCTGGTATGCGGCATGGAGGGTGGCACGGTCGGATTATGGGGCGGCGCATACAATGTGGACGGCACGGGCATGGTCTAGGACACGGCGGACAACAAGGAAGACACACCATCGGACAGGTGGGTGCTGGAGGCTTTGGGGGTGGGGGTGGGGGTGGTGGCGGTGGTGGAGGTGGTGGTGATGAGCAGCAGCAGCAAATTTTACAAGCTGAAAAATTAGTATAGGTAATCAAATGGTGACGAGTGAAATTAAGGAATAATTTTAGGCCAGGGAGTTACTCCCTAATTTCACGAGTATACCATTTGATGAGATATTAATATCATGTGAGACAAATTACGTTCATAAGACGCCATTTTGGCACTGTAAGAAAAGTTGCCGTGTTGCAATGTTGCATTGTAATTTCACATTAACGCTGAAATTTCGCGCCAAAAATTAAGGAGTTATTCGTCACCCATGTTATTATGCATTTTACTCAATGTGATTAAACAAAGCGCTGGAAAATTAACTGTAATACACGTAGCATAAATTCGGACTATTGTAGCAACAGCTTAAGCCGATGTGGTATAAAGGCAACTCGTAGTTACATATTTGCATTGGTAGAGACGAAAATAACACTGAAAAGATAAAAGATATACTTACGGGTGGGACACACTGGCGTAGTTTTTTGTTTGTATTTTTTTTTTTTGCAAATAAAGAGAAAAAATAGTGAGTGCGTGTCAACAAAATAATCCCAACTTACAGGTACTTTACAAGCTGATTTCTTAAGTTGTAATAGCCTAAGATTATCTTGATGAACCCTTTCGTAAAGTTAGGGAAGGCTAAGGACCCTCCCCCCATCAATCAGATAACGACGGTAAGAATTCTGTGTGAGGCTGTGTGGCCCACTTGTTAGGGCGCTTTCCTTGACCTCCAGAGTTCAACTGAGCAACGTTCTGACCACTGGTTTGATTCGTTGCTGGTAGTCTCAGGTTCAACCTCTCAGCTGCACTTGTAAATAGCCAACTAACTTGGCTCCAGCCACTTAAGTGGTATTCTTGACAGCTGTTGTTGAATGTTTTGTTCTGTCGTGATTGTGTTTCATATGTATGTGTGTATGTATTGTCACATTCTTTTGAGAAGCCAGGTCCGATTACAGATAATTCTTTGTGTTACTGGTTCCGTGAGAGCCTCTTGGCTAATTTTATTATTTTAATAATCTGAGTAAGATTGTGATCATGCATAACGGACGTCGACAAGAAGGTGGCTTTACTATCGCAGTGATGAAATCAGACGCGAATCACTTCTGGATATGATTATTAAGTTATATGTATCGGCAAATTTAAAGAAGGTAGTAAATGTGAAATAGTCTTAATTAACATTTTCCACTTTTAGTTTCTGTTTACTTACGGGGACATCCAGGACGACAAATGGACATGGGATCTACATTCACTGCAAACGATAGAGAGGTAGAGAGAAAGAAAAATGAGTGATTGTTATCCCAAATTTAAGGACGGTGCCTGCTAATTCAAAGGTATTTTTTGCGCGGTTTACTGAATATGCGGGAAAAGAAAATTGAGGGTAACCACGTATTTTTCGAAGATAATTAATCAACAATATTTGTAAAAAGCCTTGAAACACAAAGCAATGAATGGCGTTCTTTTCCAAATTGAAGCTTAAATATCTCTGAAAAATGCACGGTTACCCCCGATCTTCTTTTTGGATACCAAGAGCACTTGCTAAGTTCTGCTTTCTCCGCATAGTTTTGAACCGCGCAAAAATATCCCTGTATTGATAAGCATCACCCATAGGAAATCCCAGTATCACGAGATGCACAGAACGTATGCGGAATAACAATAGTAGGCACTGTCCTTAAAATTAATGGATACGGCACTGGATTCGCATGCGCATTCTCCGTGCTCGGACACCTCGTTGACCACTAGATGTTTTTTTTTCGCGGGCGTCTCGAATTTAAGGCCTCACTGCAAATGGGCAATGAGCTGCAAGTCTTAAATTCTAAAGTGCCTCGACTCAACTTTTTGTGAATAAATTATTATGGCTTTTACGGTCTGCTGAGTGTTTAAAACTAACCTGGCTTTACAGCGGTTACCAGTTACACGCGCTCCTCAACGACTTTCTTTTTTTTCATTTTTCGAAACTAAGTTTGGATGGACGTCAATCAAATGTTTCTATGACGATAGTCCTGTTTACTTGGCGGGAGTCGAATTCGACTCGGAAACATTTGATTGACGTCCACCTATATTTAGTTCCGAAAAATGAAAAAAGACGTTGAGGGGCGCGTGTGACTAATTAGTAACCGCTGTAACATAAAAACCGGCTATAGCTACCGGAAAAACCTACCCCAGTGACAATAGTTTTGGCAGATAAAGGATACATTTTGATTTAATAGTTTGTTAATTAATATTTTTTTTAAGTGGAGCCAAAGAAAAAGCAACAAAAAACTCACTGTCTGGAGAACAACAGCATCCGCAGCCACACTGAGGGTCTCTGAAGAGAAGGTCTTGGGGTTCACTTTCATTCAACTTTTTGTAACTGAGACTCATTAAGTAGTTATTTGCTGTTTGGTTTTGTAACTCAGCCGTTTTGTCTGGATAGATTCTTATAATTGTCTCTTGGTTCTTTTTTGCGATTCGTGGAAGTATGAGTTTTGCCACTTTGGCAGGCATACTAATACGAAAGGTGCTTCTTCTTGCAGCTTCGCCATTATCTTTGTTGTGACTGTGACGGTGATGATGACGGTGACGGTGTGTTGCTTTATGATGCCCTTTCAAATCAGTGGAATGTATTCCTGAAGCAAAGGGGACTGTTTTATTAAGTGGGGAAATGATAAAAGTCAGAAATCAAAGGCTGAATTATATTGTCCTCATTGGAATTTAGGGAGTGGATACTTGAGGAGTCATGTATACACTGGAATCAAGCCACGTTTGGAATCTAGCATCATCCCCTGAAGATAAAGAATCTGGAATCCAGAGCCTGGAATCGAGTATCCAATATATTGCCATGGACCCCTGTACAATGATGGCGCAACTGTATATATATGGTCATATATGTATATAAATTATGTTCTGAACCCTTAACATCCCTTTTCTCATCCAGTCAAGGACGATTCTGGCATATAGCTCAATAACGGTGAAACCGAAAGAGATCATTGCTGGTGAGGCCTATTGTGTATGTTATATTTTCTGGAGCGGTCTGCAGGCTGCTTAGGTACGAAAGCTATCTCACTTATTTGGATCTTATCATGCACTTCGATTCTCATTTACGAGAAGACAACACGAGTTCAGGGCACTGACGCAAAAAAGTTAAAAACTGTTGGATAGACGGGATATAGGAATAATCTACTGGCATGAATTATTTAAAACTAAAACACTACGATAAGACAATCAAAGCTTATACTATCCTTCCTTCCATTAACACATTAGTTTACAAACCTGATTTCAGTCTAAGGGCTGATATGTTTTCTAATAAAAACAAGAAAACCCATATGTGACAGATACTAATTCTTGTCAAATATAAAAGAAACATCACTGGATCCTCCAATTGTGAATTTGTCGAAGAAACACGGCATGAAAATCGTTCTCGTGTTCAAAGAAAATGTTATCCATTCCTTACTGACATTTTGATTCCGCAAAAGTTCACATGATATTATTCCTTCGAACGTTTTACTCGTACGAAGTTAAAAAAAAACAGGGACCTTGAATCTCCACGACCACCCTGAATAAAGCGAATAAATTAAAAATTGGGTTGCAGAGGTCGCAATAGTCTGTGGTTTATTGCAGGTAATGGCACTAAAACCCAATCGCTCATTGGGTTATATTAGATAAAATCAATCATCAGAAACAAGTATTATTTCTATGAGAGATTTTAATTCCCCTTTACGGTTTTTGCGTTATTTTGTTTATTCCTGTACTCTTAGCGATGCTAAGAGTAGCCTGCCGGCAGTGGCCCGTCTGATTTCATCAATGGTGATTTTACTTATGGGCGAGGAGAGGGAGCCGAAAAGTAGAGTCGAAGCACCACTGCCGAAATTAGAGACCACGTATCCTTGCAGTCTATGAAGAAAGAAGGTTTGGCAAAGTAGAGATGTGTTAATGGGTCCTCAATTGCCTGAAACTTAATACGTGAATCACTTCATTTTGAAACTGAGCAGTAGTGAACGATTTAAGGACGGTGCCTACTAATTAGCAATATTTTTGCCGCGGTGTGTTATTATGCAGGAAATGTAGATCTTAACAAATGTTATTGAAATCCCAAAAAAAAGTTGGGGTTAACCACGCATTTTTCAAAGATAATTCATGAATAATATTTGTAAAAAGCTTTCAAATACAAAGCAATGTATGGCGTTCTTTCTCAAATTGAAGCTTAATTATCTCTGAAAAATGCGTGGTTACCCCCAATTTTCATTTTGGATACCAAGAGTACTTAGTAAGATCTACTTTCTCCGGATAGTTTTAAACCGCGCAAAAGTATCCCTGTATTAGTAAGCATCACCGATAGGAAATCCGAGTATCTCAAGATGCGCAGAACGTATGCGCAATAACAATAGTAGGCATCGTCCTTATTTGAACAGGATTGAGCTGGCCAGGATTCGAATAACTTGTAACCATTAAGCCCTACGGTTTACTTAATTCTTGGCTACGTTTTATGGGGCACTTCACAGTAGTTCTCAACATAACTTGAATTTATATTCCGCTGTTGAAACACGCTTTATATCAGGAGCCACAATCCAGATAATCCTGGTTATATCAAATATTTGCGTTCCGCTGTATCATACATTACAATGGAGTAACAAGGCCCAAATAGATGATCAGATGACATTCAAATTTCATTTAGGTGACTGATTAATACAAAACCATGGCTCTTTTGTGTGGTTCACATCTTGACTCTACGAGTTCCGCTGCCCTCAATATTAACTCAACCGTGCATTTAATTCAAGAATTCTTTGTAAACAATGAGCGGCTGTTATTAAATGACACCTAAGACCACATGACAATAGCGACACTCGAGGCAGATAATGCCTGTGAGGTGCGCAGAATATTAAATGTAAAAATTGTGGCAACCCCTAAACTAATCATATTGCAGGTTTTAGATTTGAATTCAATTCACCCACAAATCGTTTGTACATCGGGAATAACACTTTCAACTTATTCCAGTCCTTATCACAGCGAAATATGTGAAACACATATATGAATAGCGGTTGTAATAATTATAAGCGTGAATGGTCAACTCAGCGGCGAGAGTAGGCTTGATTTCTGCCAATCTCTCGAGTCCGGTATTCGTCCTCCCCTCCACCTCGCCACTTCCTCGGAGGAGGAGCGCGGGCTCCTCTCCCGAAGCAGCGGCTGGTAATCGAGCCAAAGTTGTGATCAAACAAAGTAGTTGAAAAAAGAGGTCTGACAAAAATCCAGGTTTGGTAGGGCGATTAAAAATATATCTTTATCCTTCACATATATCACCATCATGAATCATTCACCTCCCACGGTATCGTACAAACTCGCAAACGACCAGCTCCTAAAAGGGCTTGATAGCTCTGATAGTACATCAGCAATACAGCGCAATCGAACGGTTGTGGTGGGTTTCAGTCCCGTTCAAACCCATTCTCCTCACCAGGGCCTCGGATGTACGCAAGGCTCTGGGAACTCTGTGTAGGAAAGCATTGCGCCGTAGGGTTCTTATAGCCAAAAATTAGCTATTTGAACCTTACGGCGCCTGCTCACTCCTCGTGCTAAAATGAATGCACCAATTAGGGACGCTTTTGATAGTTGTTCTTGAAAACCAATGAGAAGAGACTTTGTTTCAGGGTTCCCCAAAGCTCTTCTCTTGACTGACGGAGAGAAGAGCTCTGGGGTCGAGATTGGTTCAAGCCTGGATTTGTTTTTCAGACTTCCCCGCATGCGCAATTGCTTAACTTGCTAACAACCGAGATGATAATTCCCGCAAAGACATCCATTAGAGTTGTCGGTGAAATCCGTTCTCAGTTTGAATCCCTTTTTACCTTGGTTAGATTGGTGATCCTCATTTTACCTGAGTTGAACATTCATTCTATCTTGTTTAAAGCAGCTATCAACCCCCTCCTCCCATCCCACCCCCCCCCCCCCCAAAAAAAAAGAGGAGTGGAAACACCTACACCTTCCCTCAAGTTCTGTCTTACGCAACTCAGCATATCTTCTTAATGTTTCGTATCATCTTATCGGTTTCTGTATTCATACACTTATCTATTCAGTCTCATCATTACAACATAGTAAGGGAACAAAGACCTGTACTATGCACTTACCGGTACTCGAACTCGGACCTTCCAGATATATATAGTCCTGTGTCTTTACCATCCCACTACAACGACGAACATGCTCTTCCTTACACAGTTTTGTTCATTATTTACTTTTGTATAATAAGGAAAGTGTTCCATGTATAATAACCAAAACTAATCCAAGTAACCTGGCGCTAAGTTTTCTCTAGGCTTCATTTAGGCCCCAAAACAAGTAACTGTCTTCAATTCATCTGTGTATTCATATCCTAGGTAAAATGAGGATCACCAATTTTAACCTAGGTAAAAACCGATTCAACCTGAGAACGGATTTGACTGACAACATCAGTACTTTGTTTATTCGTAACATACCAAGCAACGAGCATACCTTTGAAACTATAAACAACGGAGATTGAAGATAATTCTCAGTCTCAGTGTCGTTCTCAGCCTCTTCCAAGCAAAAACCAGTCGGTCAGTGACAGAGAAGAGATTACAGACTAAGCAACGTAGTATTTTCCATATTTCGTTGGTCATTTTGGGATCAAACAGACTCGAGTTCTCAAAAAGCGAAACCGAAGGAACATCGCCATAAGGTCAGTGAATTTCTAATGATCGTTCCAAAAGAGGCCTTATTCCACTATCGCGTAACTCACGCGATTTCAGCCCAAGAAGATTTAATGACATTTGAGGAAAATTTATCTAATTATTTCGCGGTACTCACGCATTTTTATTGATGTATTGACAACCTTTTTTTTATACACATTCAGGTACGTGTCACATGCAACTGTATGATTGAAAGTCTACCAAGCATTGTTCGGCAATTGTAGCAAGGAATAACGGGGTTCATTAATTGAAGTTATTGCTGTCGCAATGGAGCTTTATGACTAAAAAATCCCTCTTTCAAGGATTTATAAATTGTTCAGAATTCTGGCAGGATACATCCTTCTGCCGACATCACTTGGGGGATCTCTGATCCAAAATCATACAAATTCTATGCGGCTAGCCAGCCATCATGCCAAGAAAATATATCAACCTATCACTCAGGCTAAAAAAAACAATCTGATTGGCTGGTTTTTGGTCGGGATTTTACATTAAGGTCCGTTTCCCGGGAATTTCAAGTTGAGCGAAACACGAAACGTTTTTAAATAGAGGAATTTCATTTTTTTTCATTACAGTGGTTCAATTATTAGCAAGCAGAATTCAATTTTACATGTAAAAGGTTACCCTTCAAAGTTTCGCTCATACGAACATTCACCAAGCGTAGAAGAGTCCTCTCGCTCAAAGAAACGATGCCATCAATCTCGACTTTTAATTTGTTTGTATATATAATAGCAATGTGCCATCGTGCAATAGGCTACTTCCGAGTTCGTGTCTGCCTCCTCTTTAAAGCGAGTCTAAGTGCGAAGTTTTTGTGATGGTAATTAGTTCTACTTTACATATGAATGAAAACTAATTTTCGTAAGAAAAACTTCGCACTTAGACTCGCTTTGAAGAGGAGGCATACATGAACTCGGAAATGGCCTATTAAGGATTAATTTAATTTCACTTGTATTTTCAAAGTTTTTCAAATTGTGAAAACTTTGAAAATACGGGTGAAATTAATCCTTAATTGTCCTCGGGCCCATGTGATTACACATACAAACGTATGAAAAGTTTTGTATTGGTACGGGTCTTGGAATTCGTCCACAAAAAGGACAGAGAGACGACTTCATTCGCGTGAAGCGCCATGTTTACAAGACAGCATTTTAGGCATCCCAGTCTGCATGAAACCACCTCTCAGACCCGCACGGTTCTTACAAGAGCTAGTATCTTCGAGACATTACATTTACAGCTAAAGTACATAGCATATATAGATACAATTTAAGTACATAATATTTAAAGATGTATTAATTAAAAAGAAAAGCCGCTGTACAAAATGCGGCCCTGGATTCTCTTTTGAAACCCATAAACTTAGTGATAGGAATAAAATCTGGTAGCGCATTCCGCAACTAGGCTGATACATAAGAAAAAAGAACTAAGACCATAACTGGTTGTTCTAGGTTTATTTTGGGACAATGTAATTTTCACGAAGATATGTAATTAGGCCCTTAATTTCTGTCGACACCTTTTTTGCTTTGCAATCATTGCCAAATGTAGCTGTTTTAAATAAATTAATTAATTTATTAAAGAGTTGCATTTTTAAGCTGATGTATCAAATTCAAGTAAGAAATTTTGCATTTTCATCATCTTTCTCGCGACGACCCTCCAATTCTTCCATTTTATACCACTTAAAAGAAACTATTTTGCAAACATCAACAGGTGTTGTTGGTGACCTTAACTGTTTGCCAATAAGGTTGCTGCTTTGCAGAGAAAATTCCAAACACTATCTTGCGCCAGTCTTGAAATATTTCAACACGACTGGTCAAGTTTTCCTGTTCTTTTGTTTGCAGACTTAAACAATTTCTTTTTTCAGACAAAGAGAAAATGTTCCAATCAGCACTATGAGCTAATTCGAGATAGCTTTCTCGTGTTGTGTTGAAAGATTTTTGAAACCATGTCTTCGAAATTAGTGATCTCTAGTAACCGACATTTGGTTTGTGGCTGTTACACTCTGGCAATTTTAATCGCCTCTTTGACGTCAGGTTTGCTGTGAATTTTTTACCTTTTGACATTGAAGGAGTAATTAATAAGTCTAAGGGCGCTGCACCTTTTGCTACCGAAAGTATATCAATGATTGGTGAAAGTGACATTAACTCAAACAGTTCCAGCCGACTATTTGGCTTCTTTCCTTGATACAGATTGATTTGATTGCAATTTCAAACTCCTTGCAACAAATTCGTTTCTTTCAAAATTCTGTCTGCTTCGTATGTTCTTTTCTTGTAATCGGATTATTCACTTGTATTTGACACTTTGCAACCTACTTATATAATCAATTACCAATTTGAAAATCTTCCAAATAGCACAGAATGTGTTAAAAGTACAACTGAATTGAAATCTCTTCGCTTGTGCACTCATGGAGCTGCCTTCTTATAATTACCGCACGATTAGTAGCTAACATACTGCTATTATTTCTGGTATTTTAGGCTTTGAACTCAATGAGACAGAGGAAACCGTCAACGGAATCGGTAATATGACTATATTTGGCCTAAATTGCAACTGGTTGACGCTAAAATATCTTTTAGAGATTTTTAATTTGTTTATTTCTAGGCCCTGAAATAAATGTCACACAAGGAGTGACCAATTCGATGGGTAAGACGACCTTCCATTCATTTACAAATTCAATCTCTCATTACGACTGCTTCAATTTCTGCAAAAGATGCGAGAAATCTATCTGTTCTTTCTCACCGCAGTCTAATATTCTCTGAATGTTGCCCGTCGACCTGAATAACTAAAAAAGCGTTCAACAATTTAGACAAGAGTTAACTATTATTCTCCTCTTACACAAGCTCAAGATCAACTTTTTGATGATAACCACGCATGTAAAATACCAGTCATGGAACTTGGATTCCTTGTGTCGGGCTGCTACGATCAACCTTTGGGAGTAAGACAGAGGTCTTTCAGGAAGGCAATGGAATTTGTCAAGAAGACAGCTGAAAAAATGAAGGTCTCCGATTCAGGAACACATGTTGGACTTGTTGTTTATGGCAAGAAACCATCTATGGCGTTCGACTTCAATGAATATTTTAACATGCCCAAGTTATCTGAAGCTATTGAAGAAGTCAAAACACCAGATGGAGGAAACAATGTTGGTCAGGCACTTTTATTCACTAAGAAACAATTGTTTGACAAAAGCGCCCGACCAGGGATCCCCAAGGCATTAATTGTGTTGCTAACAATTAAGTCCGAGGACGTATTGCAACCTGGGGTGGATGCGCTGCGAGAGGCGGGTGTCAACATCTATACAGTGGGAATCGAATCAAAAACAGATCCCATGGAAATGAGCGACATAGCTTCAGATGCACAAAAGACTTTCTTCTCAGATTACGATCATCTTGGATCTCTGGCTGCAAAACTGGCACCTAAACTATGTCAAGGTTAGAGACAATCCTCTTAGTTTTCTGTTGATTTAAATAACATTTTACAAGTCTTACATTTACACATTGTCCTTAGCAGTTTAGTCACGGAACACATTTTTTAGGATTTAGTAATCCTTCGGGGCGAGCTAAGGACAACAACTCAAGGAATGGGTGCACAAGCTAACAGTTACAGTAGTAGAAGTGAATCAGATGTTTAACAAATCGCCTCCGAGACGTTAGTAATTAGTTAAACAGTGGATAGCGTTGAAGCGCGTTTTGATTGAGTACTCCAACTCCCAATATTCTTTGCAATTCACCTCCGAGAAAATCCCTGTGGAGTTGCACCCAAAAATATCATTGTAATCGTTGCAGTAAGAAATGAGTTAAATCATCTTCTCGTGCTATATTATCAAACAGTTTTAGAATATATACTAAAACAACTGTCAACCTCATTGTCGGTGACTAATGGTAGATATTTGCCTCGGCGATTCGCGGCTCGGGAAACTGATCCACCTCAAGCTAAATATCTCGTGCGAACGCACTTTGCACTTGTCTGGTATATGCTAATCTTATGTATCAGGACATTTAGAGTAACATAGAAAGACTTCGAGTAGTATACCAGAACAAGTCTTCCTCTTATGAGAACTTTTTTAAAGAGAGCTAATTTAATTACATTAAATGAAAGAAGCCGGTTAAAAGGAATCCTAATTTTTATGAACAAAGTAAGACACCATGTGGTGTCATGACAATATGTCGAGAACATTTCAACCAAAGAGGATTAATAGTCATGCAACCGATCATTATCATTTAAAAATTACAAATTTGAAACTGAATGCAGCCTTTACAAGAGTAAAAATACGCAAGTCAGCCAACCGAAAGATACCTTAGCTCATTGCTATGGCCCAAACTGACCATCAATAAAATAAACACACCAAGTTAAAAGAATTTTGAACTTTGTGAATAAGTATCTCCTTACTGGATTCACGCCTGCTGGTCGAATATGTGGTGCCTCTTGTCATTGATGTAACTCGTTGCATTTCATGATTTTTCATTGATTTTTAGCTATTTACATCATTTTATTTTTGCTAATAAGCTAATAGTACATAAAACATTTGTATTGTAAAGTCTTAAAATACGGTAATTTCACTACATTTTATTAGGCTTGTGTGGTGTCTCCAGTTACTGTTAGTTATATACTGGAATTTCTATGACACTTAAATAAAGGTTCAGGGGCACCCAACGAATCTGTTCCTCACATTATCTGTTCCCCAGAGGAATCTTGCTGGCTGGCAAAAATACAGGTGTTTCGATGAGCTGGCTGGGAAATTTTGGTATTGATAGAGGTTTTGCCTGGGAATTACTGACTTTTTCTAGCATTTCAATCCGAGCTGGCTGTAGAAACTCTGAAGACTGAGAACGACTAAAAAAAAAAAAAGAACCCCTTCCCTCTCCCAAACATACGACGGCTGGTCAGAGCGATTGCGCTTGCGGAAAAAACCAGTTTTGTCCCGGTTTTGTCGCTTTTGTTCAGTCGTTTTGGATCGAGGAATTTGAAAGTGCGCGAAATTCCTGGCTGGGAAATAAATTTGATCGGCTGGCTGGGAAACCAACCAATTTTATCTAGCTGGCTGGGAAATTTCTTGTGTGTCTTGCTGGGAAAAAGGAACAGACAATGTTTTACCAGCAACACTGAAAAACACCTGAAAATGCCTTAATAACATTTATTTTCATTAACTGGGCTATAATACATTCATTTTACAACAAATTGGTCGTTGGGTGCCCCTGAAGGTTAAGAGAAAACGTCCTTCCATGGACCCGCCCTGAACTTGTATATAGCACAAGCGAATATCAATGTTTATCATCTCATGATTTTTTTACGTAGCACCCACAGAGCTGACCATGGCAAATGACGAGAACAATCAAAGTAAGTATTAGACAGAGCAAAAACTATCGCTGTTGAACTTTTTCGTCCTGTTAGCACTCGTTCCACTTTCAAGCTCTTCTGGAACTGATTTTCGACCATAGATCATGTTTAACATAGTGTACCGAACCCGTTTTTATCTTTCTCCTGAAATCGACAGTTAAAATGGGTTTTCTTCAAGAAGTTTTGCCTTTAAACTGCATTTTTGAAATGGTTGAATGCGATGTGTTTTTTCCCGTTTCAGTGAATCCAGATGAAGAACCGGGAGCTGCAACAGCCCATGTCAACAATGTTAATGTTACATCCCCTGGTAAGATTTTTCCCTTCATTAAATTTAATCTAGACCGTTTGTAACCCAGAAATCTATACGCAGGATACAGGATAGCCACATAATTATTGAAATCATGACATCATCCATGACCTTGTTAACTGTTGGAGTTAAGGTTCAAGGAATCAGTTTCGTATTGAGTAATTTTTGTTGCTGTTGGCTTTCAAATGCATGGAGCCGCTCGCACAGCGTTCGAGGACATCCAGCCCAGTCCTAGAACAACAAGCAAGTATCAGGAATTTTTTAAGAGCACGTCTTGAAGCTCTGTAAATTCACAGTAAAATACTTCTCAAACCTTCGTCGTTTCCCTCTACAGGACTACCGTTGCCAGGCAAGAAAGAATCATCAACGAAGGAAGGTCAGTCCATTTCGTTTGGTTTGCTTACCCTTTTTGATTTACACCAGGAAAACATATCCGCCGTGAGAAAAATTCAGTATTTATTACATGGATAGGGTTTCTAGCCGATATAACACGCTCTGTGATTGGCTAAGAGCAACTAAGCGCTAGGGCATTATTCTCCCGTAATGCCCACGGGCCAATGATGGATTATGCAAATTACCTTTTTCTTTTTTAGAACCGTTCTGTTAGCCATGCATATAAAAAACAACTTAATAACCTCGACCGTTAGGTCGTTACACTGAAAATCTCAAACCTCGGCCTAGCTGTATTGACCTCACTGTCGCGCGGTCAATACGGCAAGCCCCCTAAATAGTCGATACTGTTTCTTTGTAGTCTTAATGATTGCAGATTCCAACAAAGTCAATTAGGGAGCTTTTACTGCAACGATGACGGCAACAGCTACGGGGGCTTTATCTTAAATAAAAAAAATTGCTATCTCAAATGTGTGCAAGAACCGTGAGTGAGAATCATTGTAAATAAGGTCGAAGTAAAACTGGAACTGAGGCAACATCCATGAACCTAATTTCCTCACAAACCTACTAGCTAATACCATTTCTTGTTGTTATTTGGCATAGTGCGGTAAAAATTCACAAAGATGTTAGACGCATGCGCAAGAGCAGTCAGAGTGCTGTTGCGTTTTGTGACGTTCTCGTAGCTGTAGCCTTCGTCGTTACTAAAGCTCCCTATTGCATCGCAGGTCCACGGACAAACAAGGTGGATCTGGTGTTTCTTGTTGAAAGTACTGGAAAGATGGGTGTTGCAAACTGGCAGAAAACAATTTTGTTCATGAAATACGTCACCCACGCATTTGACGTCTCAAGCAAGCGAACGAAAGTTGGAATCGTCGTCGAGGGTCGGACGTTTTACGCTGTTGTAGACTTAAATAGAATCGTCAGGGAACCACTCTTGTTGGCTCTCATGGGAATGATTCCTCTTCCATACGGGGATCAAAAATTCGGCAAAAGACTGAAAGATGTTAAAGATTTAGTCATCAATACAAGTGGAAGATCTGACGTACCTCACATAGTGATCTTGTTGACTGATGGGAAATCTGTCGATGATATAAAGAAACCTGCTAAGGTACTTCAAAAGAGTGACGTTGAAGTCTTCGCTGTTGGATTGGGATCCAAAGTTTCGCTGGCTCAGCTGGAACAAATTGCAAGTTTTCCAGCTTCGAAATATGTTTATAACAGCGATTTTAATGATATTGTTAAGATAGCGAGCAAAGTGGTTGCTCAAATTTACAACAAACATTTTTGTGGAGGCATGGACGCACTTTTGCGAAGGCTTTTGCAAAAGCAAGTACCTAGGACAAAAAAGATAGCCCCAAAAATTCCATTTCACAAACTTAGGCCAGGTTAGGTTCAATGCAGCTCATTCTTGGTATTTCTTAACAGTGTTCATGTTCACGCTGGATTGGCATTTTGTATTTTCTAGTGATAAAATCCGAGTGATGAACTTTGAACTTTTATTTCGTCGTTCTTTTGTATATTTTTTTTTTCTTTCTTTATTGAACATTAAAAAATTGCTAGAATGTGAGAGTGCTAAGTCAAAAACTGTAAACACAGGATTTCTCAGTTCCACAATCTAAGAAAATAAAATTTGAGAATAGCTGAGAAAGAGAATTGACAAGCGTTCCTCAACAGAATGATAGTCCAGGAAACACATAAAAGGAAAGGAACTTTATTTAAGTGTCTAGTCGTTCTAGCGCTGGAGCGCTAATTGGGGACACTGTAAACTGAAATGAACAATGAAAGTAAATCAAGTCGAATGCCGGTTTTTGACAAAGCAAGGGGTTTTTCAAAGTGGCATTTCTGCTGTTGACGAAGGATTTAAGAACGTTAATGTATTTGCAACCAGACAAGCCTTTGGTTTATCCGAAACTCCTCAAGGGGCCAAAGACAAACCTTGCATGAAAGAGATAAATTTGCGGTCAAATGCACAGTGCAAGGATTCAAGTTTCAAGTTCCGGGAGCAATCGCAAAAAAAGTACGGTGAACGCAGTTAATCTTTACTTAAAGAGCAGCATTTGGGGGACGCTTTGTGACGTTTTTTGTCTGTATTCCACGACACGAGGGATGTTTAAGTTGGAGAAAACAGCAAGGGGACACTTCGTGACGCTTATTGAAATGCCCGTGCACTTAATTAGGGACATGCGCAAAAGAGGCTCAAATTTTGTTCCATTTTTCAAAAAAAAATCTCCAAAATTTAGAGAGAGTGCTTAAAAATGGCTAAGCATTTTGTAACATTCCTGTCGAGATTTTTATGAATTTGCTATTTGTATTAAGGTTTTGTCTTCCGTGATCATAAAGTAAAACATAAGCGTTTTTCAAGCAAAAGAAAACTTAAGTAAAATATATTTTGAAGAATGACATGATTTCAAATTTCTTTACATCAAACCTCGGCGTAATAATCAGGCTCGTTCAACCGTGAAGTATTTTGTGTTCAATTCCGAATCCAAGGTTTTTGCTCCAATTTAAGAAAAGCGCTCCCGCAAAAAGTGTATAACGCAATCGGGACAGTCTTAGCAATGTTCCACTACTAAAATTCTGGGTTTAGCTATGATTATCATAATCATCGTCATCATCAACATTATCATAAATTATAATAATTATTATCATTATAATAATAATCATCATCATCATCATCGCTGTCTTCATCGTCGTCATCATCGTCGAGCGTTTCAATTTCCTCTTCTCAATGATGTCACTTTGTATTATACATGTTTACTTTCCGCGATGTTATAAAAAGTTTGAATAGTAAAATTTAGTACTTCCTTGTTCCCTAACGGTTCCAGATAACCAGGTAAGAAAACTGCTGGCGAAGCCCTTCACCATTCTTTTACCTGTTTGAAACAAAAATACAGATAAGATACTTTGCTTTACAGGGTCACAGCCAAACCAAAAAGCTGACACTGTTGATCAAGGCACCAGGATGGCACAGAACATGGCAAGAGATGATGCCGACTTCCAAGACGCGGTGACCAAAACGAGTACATCTCACGTAGACACATTTGATATCCCTTCAGAAGTAGAGGAGTCGAATAAAGAGACAACTGAAATGGACAACGAAACCTTAGATTCAGCCAGCGGGGAAGATATGCCCAGCAATGCTAAGAATGCAGCAGTTGACGCTGGGGATTTAATGCACTCTTCGGGCTATTTAGTTGATAATAGCTCAGAGAACCCCAAAGGTAAGAATTACGTTTTTAACTTGGTAATAATGGTAACAGATAATTGATTCTCAGGCAAAGTCTGATGCTACTCTGGTTTACCAACTCCGTCTCAGCCAATCAGCATTCAGTAATTTTGCCCATATATGATAAGTCACTTTGTCAGTTCACGGTCTGTGATGTAATGTGCTAATTCTGCTCAGGATTCTGGCTCTGCTATGGTGACGAGAGCATGAAACTAAACTACACTACACTAATCGACCATTTTACAGTTGTAGCTAGCTTTTTTGTAACCTTAACATTTCGTATGTTACAACATACATCATCAGAAGTGATTATTATTCAGTTACAGATAAATTTTAATTCAAAAATATAACTGTACGGACTGGGAACTAACGAAATTGATTGACATAAAACGGCAAGAAATATGCTAATAGTAGAGATATAGTTTCTCACTGCCAACTTTTTTATTTAAGACTGGCTTTAGATCACGGATAAACTGGGAGACTCTTTAATTTTACAATGCATGTCTGATCGACTAGTTGCTAATATTTCAAAATGACCCCACTTAATGCTATGGTTGGTTATGAAAGCATGATCAGCAATTGCAGATTCGTGACAATTTGTAGTTAGGGCTTTAAAATGTTCTGTTTTTCTGTTACGTGATCGGAGTTTCGTTTTCCATACAAAATTGCCTACAAATTGTCACGAATCTGCAATTGCTGATCATGTTTTCTTAACCAACCATATCCCGTTTTTAGGCAGAATACGCCCACCAGTCTCTAGGAAACAAATAGGAGAGAAGAAATCTCTGAAGAAGAGTAAGTCCGATTAAATAAAGACTTCGTAATTTGAATCTTATATTTATTCTTATTTTCACGGGGTATATCCAGCCATCCATCTTAAAGTCATTGTTCGGAAAAGAGATTCGAAAATGACTGCCCAGATTGAGTCTGGCAATGGACTGGTAAATTAATTAGCCAAATTTTCTTCGCTTTTAAGTTCTTTCAAGTTGTTTAGACTTATCATCTTTTTCGCCTCGGGCTGGAAATCTATATCATTGTGCACTCACCATCTGGATATCGTGTTCAACCTTCTTTTCCCAATTTTGTAACGAGACTTCCAATAAGCCATTATTCACACTTGGTTACTTCTAACTTCTTAGCATGTTTAGCGAAGGCGGACATTGGAATCCTGATTGATGGATCATCTTCAGTTAAAAAAGATAACTTTTCCAAGTTACTGGCTTTCACTAAGAATCTGGTCAGCTCGTTCTCAGTTTCCAGTAGTCGAGCGCATATAGCAGTGGCCACTGCTTCCAGAGGCCCTCAAATTGGCTTTGATTTTCAAGGTTTTCAAGACGTACCAAGCTTGAACACGGCAATATCGCGAATTGCATACCATGGTGGACCATTTCTACTGGGTAAGAAACTTCTTTCCTGTTATCAAAAGAACTGTATTCCTGTGGAGTTCAAATTAAAGAATTTCTTTTTGCAATATTGTTGCATTTTTGTAACTGTCTCAAGAAGGTTAAACAAAGCGAGAGTTTTTAACCATAAAATAAGCTCAGAATTTCCGTTATAATCTGTCAAAAGCGGAAATAATTCAGTGTCAATGTAAAAGCGGAGGAATGTAATGACGGAGGTTTTAGATAAACAATAAAGAATAAGAATCAGCAAAGGTAGGTTAGAATGACGTTTCGATGAGTCGCTCATCATTTTCAAATTCGTGAAATTAGAGTAGGCTTTCATTTTATAACAAAATGATGGTGAAAAAAGTGTTACATACGATTAAGAGTGTAAAATTAGGTAAATTGAGTTTTCAGTTTCTTGTCTTTGGTAACAGGCATTTCGTAAATTAGGTATTCCAGCTTCCTATGGCATTTCTTAAGAAAGTTAAATTGTTCTTGAAGATCTTTATTCCTCAAATTATGTGCGTCATGCAAATGTTTTCCAATAGCAGAATGTTTTTTTAATTAATGTTCATCAGTGCGCTGAAAGAGGTGTCGGTGCTGCTTAAACACGCCAACAACTCTTTCAAAGCACTCACGAACATTGAAAAACATTTGCAATGCATTCTTTTGCTTTAGCCGGCCTAATTAGAGCTTCTCGCTGGTTACTTAAAATGGTTGGTTGATTGACTCAACGTTTGGAGTTTTTTTCTTCAACATTATCGCAATAGGATCGAGCTTAACTGGTTTAAAAACAACCTGGTTTAAGAACAGTGGTAGAACAAGTATTCCCCAGATGCTCCTAGTCCTTGCAACCACAGCGTCAAGTGATGATATTGTTGCACCATCTCGTATGCTGAGAGACCGAGGGGTTCGTGTTGAGAGCGTGGGGATTGGACCAGATTTCGACGGCACACAACTCAAAGAGATAGCAACTCATCCCGCCAAAGATCACGTGATGGCTGTCTCTACGTTTGAGCTGTTACCTATGATCAGACCCTTGCTAACATTCCGGATGTGTAGAGGTTAGAACCTTTGTTTTTTAACTGCACGATGCACTTGTAGTGTATCAGAAGGAAAATCGTATCCGGCAGACAGTGAATCGTTTAAATCAGTGTTCAGTATCACTTGATGCATTCCACGGAGGGTTGTGTGGTCGTTGGTAGCGAGTACGTGAATCAAACTTTGTTGCTTTTAACTGAAAAGGTAACATGGAGTGTTCATTAAATAACGGAATGCAACGTCACGATGGTATATTCTCATGACATAACAATGACGTTGTTAATTTCCAAATGGCGGCCATCTTGGATCCACAGATCATGTTTTTTTGTTCAGCCAGGGCTGAAATTTCGCTCCGCCCACCGGGCTGAAATTTTGTTGCGATTACATGCTCAATTTCAGCCCGCGCGCAAAACGCAAATTTACTGAGATGCGAAAACATTATCGATGCGCATGCTCACATTCCTTTTTCAGCGCGGACTGATAGCGATTATAAAAAGATATTTCAGCCCGTTTGCCGGTCCCGGCTGAAAATCAGGCCGGTTTGAAACCTTCATGTCTCCACTTTTATTTCAAGAGGATTTCTTTCAAAACCCAGGCTGAAATCTCAGCCCGGCTAACCGGGCTGAAATTCGCCATGTAATCGGGCGGCCCTTAGATTGACCTAAACTTTATGGTACTTTTATTGCAGCGGCAAGAGAGAAAGCAAATTTCGGAATGACTGACTGAGATTCTTTTCTTGGAGAAAAATAGCCTTGGGCAAAAAAAGTCTCCTTTTGGAAAACATAATTCTAGTTATTAGACTTAACTATTAGAGTGTAATGTGAAGTGCTAGTTTACTACTCATATATACCATGTGAGCGTTAACCCTACTAATGGAATTGGACAGAGAAAAGCTCTGACCAGGATGGAAAATGAACCCACGACCAAGTTCGGGTTAGATCATGACCGCTGCTCTACCGACTGAGCGACAAGGTCAGGCGGGAGTAGGTCGTGGGATTTTAAGACGTAAATGTCACGATAATGAGTTTGTACAAGTACAAGGAGGGGTTACGTTTTTGCAAACGTTGGCCGTGTAGCACTTATATTTCAACAGACTTAACTATTAGAGTGGAATGTGAAGTGCTAGTTTTGTACCCCATATGAACCATGTGAGCGTTAGTCCTACTAATGGAATTGGGCCCACACAAGGACAGAGAAAAACTCTGATCAGGGTGGGAATCTAGTTATTACTAATAAATCTAGTACTAATAAATCTAGTTATTAGTATCGTTACTTGATTAAACGTACAAGCTTTGCGACACATCCACACATTTGAAATAGCGATAAACACTGTAAATAAGAAATTCATTAGTTATAAGACTTGCTTCAGAATCCATTGTCCATTAGTGGAATGAATTACTTTCTACATAACTACTTCAATAATACACTTCATTTTAAATGTCTCTTTTTTTTTACCAAAGCCGTTGGCGGGAAGCTCATTCCAGCACCCAATTCAGGTACCTTATGTTTGTTATCAAGCAACGACTGTGTTTCACTACTTTGTTGTTAACAAAATTAAAATGTTGTTTGAATACGTGTCTGATTCGAAAAACGACCGATTGGTCTGGGCGCCCCAGTTTCATCTCTAACCTCGAGTTGATTGTTATGAATAATCTTCGCTGCAACCTCTCGGTTGAGATTGAAAATATTCAGCTGGCTTAAATTCCACCAGTTGCGATTTTAGTTTATTTCTCTCATTTGCCGCATTGGTCCTGAAAAATCCCTAATGAGAGCAGTCAAGTAAATTATATTAATTACTTATCTCTAACCGTTATCGAAAGACGAACTTTACTATTTTTGTCATTATTACAGCGCACCGCGCCTTACCGTGGCCACCTAACAAAGTTCTTTTTTACAAATTATCCGCCAATCAAGATGTGTGAATTTGATTAACAGTCACGCCTCCTTGCAAAGTTCGCACAGTTGTAAGTTGAACAACGTTCCATGGGCCTTTGAGTTGACGTATTTACACGTAATTGTCAAATGTGAAAGTTTGTTGGGTGGCCACGCACGGTAAGGCGCGTTGCACGTTAAAACGTTATAACATTCTATTTATTTTGACTGTGTATTTTAGTTTTTCCTGGCCATTACTGTAGGTAACAACAAAACTTTTACAGTCGCTTCATAAATATTTACTCTTAGTCTTTGACTAAGTATGTCTTTGATATTCTAGCTGATGACCAGTCTGGAAAGAGTACGTCCTCCTCTTCAGGCATAGAGGGACAGGGCATCGATGCCGCAAACGTAAACAGAGTACAGCACCTGCCGACTATTAAGCCAGTAGAACAAAATACAGATGCCAACGATGAAAACGAAGCTGATCAAAATGAAGAAAACCTGAAGGCTCAGCTAGAACAGCTGGACAAACAAGAGCGGATGAACAATGCAAGCGATTCACATCAAAAGGACGAAATCGAAAAAGCAAGGATCAAAGAGGTATCTGTTGCAAAGATAAAGTAACGCAAGTTCTTTTTTACCTTAAAATGCAAAAGACGTCATTTCTTTAAATTAAAAACATGGCTTCTACTATTAGACTCCTTTTGCTGCCATTAATTTCCAGTTTAAAAAAAGGCGTTTGCTTTGTATTTTAAAATCAAGTATAAAACTGACAAGCTGGGACAATACCTCGTTCGAAAAAAAGCCACTGCAACAACGCTTTCAAGAGAGAAGCTTTTCTTGTGAGGCCCAACTGGGAAATCCAGCTTTTTCAGTAAACGTTTTACTTAATAAACATTGGCACCTATTCTCAACAAGTTCGTCTCTTGGCCCAGTTCAAAGAAGGTAAGTAACAACCTCGTTCCCAGGGTCTCTCCTCATCGACAAAGAGACCCTGGGAACGAGGTTGGGTAATTAAGCAACTCAGGCCCGGTTCAAACGTCGAACTTTTCATGTACCGAACTTAAATCCTTATTTGGGTAGACTCAAGTAGTAAAGTTCACAGGGTTGATTCAAACGTCGAACTTAATTTGTCGATTTCCCCATGTAGACCACTCGAACTTAATTCTTGGGTCGACCCAAATTAGATAGGTCGAACTCAATTGATTCAAACGTCGATCTTTTCATGTACTTTATTTGATGAATTAGGTTCGTTACATTTGAGTACATGAAACGTTCGACGTTTGAACTGGGCCTAAGTGAATGCCCAGACTGTGACGTTTTAAATAACTCTATCCTGTTCCTAGGGAATAAGGCGTAAGCTCTATGCGTGGTTGCGACATCTCCGAGGGTCAAAGAAAGACATGGGAGCCGTCTACAGATCGTTTATCTACAACATAAACGGGCACCATGACAGTAAGTCTTTCATTGCCTTGGATTTAAAGTTAACAAAAAATTAAGAGATTTACAACTTGATATGCGGTGCATATATCACTGGGGAAATGTGGGTTAAGGGCAGAAGAATAATGGTAGGGAAGACGGGGAGGGAACTTATCGCTTCTTGTGTCTTTCTGTATTTGTTGTTCCCGTACTTACTTACTTGCGCGTTTTGTGGTCACGATTAATCTGACTATTCAAAGAATCGTCCAAATCTGTTTGGAAAATTTATGTACGGTCATATTCTCTTAGGTGTTAACTGTAAGGACAGACACGATTTGTGTAAACAGTGGGCTAAGAGTAACCTCTGTGAGAGAGGAAATGATATCATGGATCCACAGTCTGTGCAAAGAGTTTGCCCAAAGTCCTGCCAAGTCTGCTTTAGATGACGTGAAATAAACGGGTAAGCAAAGTAATAAAATGAGAATAAAATGGTATGTTTAATTAAGACCCTAAGTATTGGTTTGATCCTGCAACTCCCCATAGGGTAGGTATATTATTGAATTGAGTGAGTCAAACAAGTGAGCCAATTGTCCGGCGAATATAACAGGGGGGATACAGTTAAAATGAAACGAAGACCGAAAAGTCATGATTTTTCGAGACAGAATGTATTCACGATGTCACCTTTTGCGTCTCAATTATAATATTTATCAGGATACTTTTAGGATTTAAAATTTTCCTTCATAAGAATTCGTATGATTTTATCGTTGCGACTAAAACAGCAATTTTTGAGGGGGGCACCTGCAACCTCAGTCTCGTTGTTTATATCGGAAAACCCTCAATGCACTGAATGATCACAACTTAAAGTATTTTTATTTTTATTTTTTAAGATCCAAGCACATCACAGAGTGAGGAAAAGGAAAACTGAATGGAGTTGAAATATTTTTCTATACTAAAACTGAAGCGAATTACGAAATGTGGTTAATATATAATCCAGATCCTGTTGTTTTCCATATGAAAACACAGACAGAAAACAGCAAAACTGCGAACCAACATCGGTCGAGGCAGTAGAAATACGTTGTCAGTAGCCATGGTCATAATATATAGTCTATATATTTAATTGAGGTTTGAATTGAAGTATTAAAATGATGGCCCTATTAATCTTGGAAAACGAACACGTGTCACGATGCTTAGAACATAGGTAGATGAATAGAATTCTTAGTGAGACTGGGTACTAGAACTCTTGAAAAGGCCAAAATTAGCGGGGAAATCGTAACAAAATGGCTAGGGATCGTCTTGCTTTTAAATAAAAATTAAAAATCAAACAAGAAAATTCGAAAACGGTTGCACTATTTTCTTCTAATACCACTGAAAATCGCCAACCAAACTAAGCTGTAGCAGAGCTAGAAGAAAATTAAGTCAAGTTAGTCTCGTTAAGCTTTGCCGTCACCCATGCACATAAAAGGCGAAAACGTGAGCATTTCAGCATTAGATAACTTCGAACTCAAGAGGGCTTTTTCTTTGCCATTAGTAAGTTCAGCTTTCGTTGGGAGACTACGCAGCTTTCCTTGCATGTCAGACGAATGTTGATAAAGATATATTTATCGATTTCTGTTGTTGTTGTGTTCTTTTTTGTGTGGTCTTTGTTGATTCTCATCAAATGGGGCATTGCCACACCATTAACATATCTGTTGTGTTCCAGAAAACCTCCCGTTCTCCTTGGAAAAATGCTGGCTGTCCCTTTCGTGTTATGAAAATATTTAATCCCTTGGGCAGGAGACTCAATCGTTTTTGTCCGTTGGTTCTCACAAGACCTTTTTATTTTTGTTTATAATTTGTATACGAGCAAAGAAATATCAACTAGTAACCTTTGAGAGACAATATCAGCTCGTAAATTCATATGCATGAGTTTCCACGGTCCTCTGTCACTTACACATTCCGCTTAATTAAGAACCCGAAATGCTATTGTCACGAAGGCTTCCTATTTGCGTTGCAAAATACAGCTGTGCTATGAGGAGATGAGAGTGGTTACAAATTCAAAGTAAACTTTATATCAAGTGATTTACATTTCAGAAAAGACTAGGAATTAGGTCTAACTGATTTTTGTATGATAGAGCGAAATTCAATTGAGTGTCAAAAGTAATTAGCGAATTGCTTTGGATTTGCATTACTTCACTCAGTGATTGGGTCAAAGTTCTCGGGCCATTTTTTCAACCAATCAGAAGTGAAACCAAAACCAATCGTGGCTCGGGCGTGCACATTTTCCCGCGCTTTGTGTCGGCTACGTGTAATTAGTTCGAGTTTTGATTGGTTTTCTGGATTGTCTCCGCCCTTTTTGATTATCTAAAGCAATTACTTTGGTTTTGGTTTTACGACACTTGATTGAAGCTCGCTCTATATTTCAAATGGGAAAATATAATTACAATAATACAAGAAATAAAATTTCTTCTCCTACTTTCCGTCTGTTTCTTATTCGCTCTACGGTCACTTGTGAACATAATGATTAGTAATATCTCAAGTTCTGGGTTATGTTTTTCATTGTGTAGGATATTCAGACTGGTTCAGGTATTTGTTGTTGTTCTTTTTTCACATCCCTTAGCAGCTAAGTGAAAGCTGAGAAGAAACTAAAATTCAAAGTATGGGCGGTTAACAGAGATATAAATCAGAATACGATGTTATATATTTCTGAAAATACGTTTATTTTAAAGTATATATACCAGATCAGTTAGCCACTTGCAAGTGTGTACAAACATTTAAATGTTTCTTATAAAATATCGTTACCCATCTGTCCGACTGTCTAAAGACACCTTCATTCTTTAATTTTTTGGTAGTTGTTGTCCTTCAAATGTAAAAAAAAAAAAACTTTAATTGAGTAAACTCTACAACAACCAATGGTGAGGTTTTATTTTTTCAGTTGAACGCCTGTGTTGATTCTGCTTGGAGGAGACTCATCTTACTTGAGTTGTTCAATACTTTTTTACCAGCCCGTTTAGCTAATCGCATTTGAATGAAAAATCAGGGAAGTATTAAAAAGCAGTAAAATGTGAATAAAGATGTGAGACAATGTAACAGCACATGTAAAATTTGATGTGACTGCATTTAAATTAGGCACAAAAATATCATTCAGCCTGCATAATTATTTACTTAATACCAACGAAGTATTTTTGTCGATGGCTATCGTGTCGTTTTTCGTTTTCGGTGCGAATTCAAAATTTTGCAGTGCACTCTCAAAAACACATAAAATAAGTTTTTCAACTTAAGTTTTTCTTCCTACTTGACTCATTTGACCAATTTCAACCAATCAATCGATCAGTCCGCGCTACTCTATGTTAGAGAAGGCAATTACAAACCAACTTAGCACATTTTAAAGAAGGTAATGTTTCAAATCAAGGTAAATTTAAAACAAGAGCAAAAAACCAATGATGCGCAAAGCACAGTGCCAGTGCTGAAACTGACTTCCCAACTTATAATATTAATTTTTCAGATTTATTGATTCAACTGTTTACAAAAATCGTATACTTATCAGTTATTTCGCAATTTAATATGCTTGGGAGGGACAAATTCTTGTTTGACCTATTTATTGATTGGGAGCCTGCTTTCCCGGTATGCGTTACACAGCCACTTGACGTTTTTTTTCCATGGCAACAAACTGATTTCAAACAACTTGAATGACGAAGCATCCTTGAAGTTCTTCCTGATTGGTTACTTAATCCAAAAGAGGATTTATAAATTCATTACCCTTACGTGCACTGAACATATCGCAGTAAGTCGCCTTTGCATTGATAACATGAAAACTTGTCTTTTCCTTATTTTCTGCGTGGGTCTCACCTTGGCTCAAGACCCTCCTCCGCCTCCACCACCTAATACACTGCCACCATCACCGACCAAACACCCGTATACGGTGAGTTAAACAGCCTTGTAATGTAATAGCCACTAACCCTGCAAGAACGGCTTAAATTCTGCGACCCCGCTCATCTTAACTAGTTCCAGATTCGGTTTTCTCTTGGTTTTCTTCACACCACCAAGTCTGCCAGAAGAGTTTGGGTGGATTGACATGAAATGTGGTAGCATTATATATAATTTGTAAAAGCTGAATTACCAGCATAATCTAAGATCTCTGACGAAGACATCACGAATGGGTGTTACAAGGTATTTGATAAAGTGGTTTGTGATTCCATCTCATGAAAATGAACAATTTTCTTCCACTTTCTCCACGATCAAGGGATATCGTCGTCTGCCAGTTGCGAGAAGGAAATAATAAATAACGTTAACAATTATAACTTTTGTAGGAGGAAATATTCCCTGATCCGGTGGACTTATATTAAAAATGGTAAAAACTTTGCGGTTTGCGCTTTGAAAGAAATGCACGTTCATGCGTAACAGGTGCAAATAAGCATTCCATCACCCATCAGGCCAACAGTTTTCAGTTGAGAAAGGAATTGCAATGACAAGAACGGTAAATGTCGAGAATCTTTTTAAAATGCCAATTAAGTGAGTGGGGATTGACTGGCAACAATCCCTCAGCTTTTGTACGTTAGCAAACATCGCCGAGTAACTTGATGAAGCCTGCAATTTTCAGGCTACTACAGGATTAAAACAAATGAAGCAACAAACACAATCTGATCGATGAGGGACATTACCCCATACCAAATGTCTTAGTTATCATTTTTGCATTTGAAAGTTCTTAATAAGTATGTATCCCAATTTTGTCTAGCAATGCTTGGATACCTATGACGTGTGCATGAAATCAGACGAGGAACCGGACAAATGGAAGTGCTTTAATGCATTCTACACTTGTCAAACCGATTATAGGGTACGTATGATGAGACTGTACTCTTACACGATCGAATCAAACTTAAGTCCGGACCACCACAAATGTAATTATCAAAGGATAATGATGCATCTTGGAACCGAGTTGCTCGAAGCTTAGTTAACGCTAACCATTTCAAAATCTTTCGGTTGTCATGGTATTTGTTACATTCAGTAAAGTGTAATGCAGCAGAAATCCCAATAAACACAGCAACAACAACATTGGTCCTTGCTACTACGATTTAATTATATCTAGGTACTTCATGTTACCGTGACAGTAACGCTGGTCATCGAGCAACTCGGCTCTGAGCTAGCCAGTGTAGCTGGGGGGATATTTTCTCGCGGTATTAGCGGCGAAGCAACACTTCTCGTCACCATGCCACTCGCGGCCCCCTCTATTTGAATAACGCCGCGATAAACCCGCCAGCTTTGTAGGCTGGCTGCGAGCTTTAGCCCTAGTATGGGCTACGCAAGGGAAGAGAAAAAATTCTTTGACTAGGGTAGATAACGACAAAATTAACTATTTTGCATTTTTCTCGGATCTTTAACAAGTACCCTTTGGTATCCAGTACATGTAGTACGCGACTAACTTGCTCTTCAACTGGGTCGCTATCGATCGTTTATTTTAGTTTCTGAAGCATCGGAAAGGATTTCGGGAGATTGTGCCAATCTCGGCCGAACAACTCTGGCAACTCATATGCCCGGTCACACAACATTACAAA